>NC_137004.1:1636906-1854406 GCF_032717465.1 Coenobita brevimanus | reverse complement strand
GCAGAGGAGCCTGAAGGCTTTTTGCAAACCCCTTACGTTCGATGTTCATTTTGTTCTTACCACGAGATGAGTACAAAGAAGTACAAAAGAAAGCAGGCAGCAATAGCCTTGATGGTTCTATCGAGAATGTATGTAACAGAGAATACTGTTACTATTACAATGAGTTGAAGATAAGTATAGTAGAGCAAAAAAAAACCTTCCTCCGTACCACCCACCAAACCCTCCAACCGAAGCTGACAGGCGAGTGAGGACCACCTTGCGGCATAAACATTTTGGAGGAATAAATGAAAAGACTAGCTATATTCTGCACTATCTTAATCTATAGGGGGAAGATAGCACTAAAATCATAACATTGTGCTGATGCTGTTCCCCGCGGCCTGAAAGAGAGAGAAACAACTTGATACTGCCCATCCATGAAGGTGTTTAGCTGAAAATTCAAAGACATATTTATCCAGGCAACATTTATTATTTTTTTTACTATTTACTTTTTTTTTTAATGCAGTCCACCATATTCTTAGGTAAATTGTTCTATGTGTGTACAACCCTGCTGATGTACAATTTTTGCTTCAGCTAACTGGAAATGTTTGCTGTTAATTTTATACCCACTCCCTCTAGTGTAATTCGACCGATCACCTGTGAAGTACTTACCTACTACCATACCGTCACGCCCTTCAAAAACTGTTCCACACTTGAATCAGATCTCGTTTGTGCTTTGATAAGTTAAAATAGCTTTGGCTCTTCTGAACTTCCCTCGTAAAATTTGTTCCTTAATCTGAGTGTCACTTTTTATTACTCATCGTTGTACTTTCTCTAATATTTCCACATCTTCTTTGTAATATGTTGACCAAGATTGAACTCAGTACTCCAGATGCGGGCACAACAAAGTACTGTAGGTCATAGGGAAGGAACGGTCTTCTCTTATCTGAATTCTAATCCTCTGCTTGTAAATGCAGCTAGTTTTTAGTTTTATTTATTGTTTCGTCTTGGTATCAAATAACTTGTCACTATTATTTCCAGTGTGTGTGTGTGTGTGTGTGTGTGTGTGTGTGTGTGTGTGTGTGTGTGTGTGTGTGTGTGTGTGTGTGTGTGTTTATATTCATGAGTTCAGCATTATTCATCCGGTTGCTATGTTTTTCATTTAATGACCGGATCTTGAATTTGGCTCTCTCTAGTATTTTGTTTTTCTCTTGGAAGGAGCAATTTGGCGGGCTAGCAGCCGTTGCTTCCTTCTTCCTCACATAGAAAAACAAAAAAATAGGAATTTCCATTTGTCGGTACCGAAACCCATTCGCCATCTTTGAGCCCAGCTGAATGATTTATGACGATCTCTCTGAACCATTAACCTTTATTCAGGGATTATCTTTTCTTACTGATTATCATATCGTTAGCGACTTTCGATATTTTAAAACGAAAATCTTTGTCTGTCTCATCGATATAAATTACAAATAATGCAGGACCCAAAACTAAACCTTACAGTACTCCGCAGGTAACATTCATCCAATCGAGAAGTCTCTCCTAAACTGAATAAATGTCTGAAGCTACCAAGAATAAAGTGAGAAATACGTCTTTAGGGTGAAGTGGCTAGCTATGGGAAACCTTGATGAACAGTGCATGTAGATTTCAAACCATGCAAGACATCAATACTGCTTTCCTTTGTGTGTATGTCTGGAGTTAAGATGTTACATTTTTTCCCCCTACCACAGTGTTACATATTTATGCTGAGCACTTGGGGTATATATTTACATACATGAATTTTTGATGTACTTTTCGTATCTCAGTAAGAGTACATAAGGCGGGTTGTACCTCCAGGTGTGTGTGTGTGTGTGTGTGTTCCTTGAAATTGGAGTAGTGAAGTGTAATTGTGTGTAGTGTACTGTAGTAGCATGTATTATAGTGCTGTGTAGTGTGCAGGCGAGAGAGAGAGAGAGAGAGAGAGAGAGAGAGAGAGAGAGGCATGGTGGCCGGATGAATGGACTCTGTGACCAGTTGTTTCACTAATTAACATTCTCGCCTCGGGCACACTGATAAGACGGCCCTCTGCCCCACACACCTGCCACACACCTGACTCCTGCACACCTGACTCTTACGCACCTGACTCCCAAATACCTGACTCTTAATACATCTGACTCTTACACACCTAACTCTTACAACCCATACTCTTTTACACACCTGCCTCTTACACACCAGATTCCCAAACACCTGAATCTTAATACATATGACTCGTACACACCTGACTCTTACACATCTGACTTATAAATCTGACTCTTACACGCCTCACTCTTACACACCTAACTTGCACACCTGTCTCTTCTCCAGACTTCCTTCACTCCACACCTGCCTCTTCTTCCCATCACCTTCCATTCCTACCCTTAATTCCATCACCTTAACCACACCTGTCATCAGTTTAGTCACACCTGTCGTCGCTTTAGCCACACCTGTCACCACAGCGGGAGCACCTATAGATTACACTAATTAGTTTCTGTATAATTTTTTTTTTTCCCCACATATTTACCCTTCTAGATCGAGCCCGTGGTACGCGGGTTAGTTTTTAGCTCGAATTCGAAAAGACGTGAGTTTGATTCTCGGAAAAAATTTAAATTCCTCTTTTTCCTTTTTTACCCAGCATTAATAAACTTTGGGATCTGGAGGGGAAGATTGGAACTCATAAAAAATTGTCTACCTTAATGACGCTCGTGTGGTTGGTAGGCGTTAGTTTTAGGCCTTTTTCTACAGGCACATCACTGAAGCAAAGACGATCGAGATTTTGGTGATTAATGGGCCGAGGCATCTGGTGTTGTCCTGATTTAGTCCTATAAAACCAGAATATGTTTTTATTTTTTATTTTTTTTCACTCCCGAAGCCTTCAGTAACCCCTTAGCTCGCAGACGCCTCCCCGAAACAGAAAACAAAATCGTGTCTATGTTACTTGAATTAAAAGAAAACAAAAAGTCTTCGGATTCATGGAGTTAATCTCTTTACTTGAATGATGTATTTTGTATTTAAATTCTTGCTAAGTCCTGGCGATGATATTTAACTTTGGAAAATCCTATCATAGTCAAGGCGTAATATGTTGACTCCAATAAATTCCTTCACTTTAAGATGCTTCCCCAAACTGAATCGTCAAGTGGTTGCAAGAATAGTGAAATAAGAGTGAGTGAGAGAGAGAGAGAGAGAGAGAGAGAGAGAGAGTAGAAATGAGAAGAGAGGGAGAGCTTCAAGATGGGAGAGATACCAGTGGACCTCCTCGGGGGCTCCACCAACCCTACCCTTCCACCACCCATATCGTTCGTACCTGCACCATTCCTTCTTCCCATCTTACCTCTCTTCTCATTTTTTCTCATATTTACTTTCCATCTATTCTGCGATCTTTTTGGGAAAGTAAAAATACCTCTTTATAATATATTTGGATTAGTGAAAGAGATCATTATTGCATATGCTAAAAAAATTTGCCCCCATTTCAAAAACTTATTTCACTGCAGGCACACTCCCTCCTGTACCCTGATGGCAACACCGTTTCGATTTAATCAGCAAAATTAAGCACCATCTGGTACTCCCTGTAGTTAAATGGGTGACCGCCATTGCCCTGCTCGCTAGGGATTCCCTCGATACAAGATTGTGAAAAAAAAAAAAAAAAAATCTTACATCAGCGGCACAGAAAGCTTCAGTTTTTCTTTGTACTTGGTATTTGTAAAACTGTATTGTATATGTATTTGAGCTCTTCAGCTCTGAGCAATGGCTTTTAACGGTAATGTACAGCTGCCTCAGTGGTGTGTATTCTCTTGAGAGAGTACCAGTTGTCATATTTATAAAGGATCCTAACCAATTTATAGGAAAAACATGCCTGTCTAACATTAAACTGTTATCACAGACCCTTTTGTTTTTCGTATACTGTCACTTTAATATTCACTCTAATTTGATTTTGCAGTTAAGCCAAACCCATATATATGCAATCTTGTACACAAGCTTAAAGGATTTTATAAACACGGCCCAGGGTGCCTGGATCCCTGCCCACAAACTTCCTTCTATTCTGCTTGTCCTGCTCTGCCCTCTTCTATTTAAAATGCCTAGGTCACTCCCCTTGCCTTCTGTTTCCCTTCCTGCCCTTCCTTTCCGTATGCAGTCTACTTTGCTCTGCTCTTCCTTGTCCAGTTCGTCATACTTCAGCTACTCATCCCTCCTCATCTTGCCTTGCACTGCCCTGCTTTGCACTGCCATATTCTTCTTGTCCAGTTATGCTCTGATTTGCCTTACCTCCTCATCCCATCCCTCACTGCCCCTCCTTACTCTGGTCTGCCCTTTTCTGCCCAAACTTCCCTTTTAATTCCCGTCTCATTCTTTCCTTTCTTACTGCCCTTTCCGTCCTGCTCCGTTCTATCTCTCCATCCTCTAACCTACCACCGTACCCTGTAATACTCAGCCTGCCTTGCACATCTTCCTCTTGCCAGATTTGCCTTCTGCTTCCTGTCATGCCCATCCTACCCTATCCTGCCTCACCCTACCTTATCCATCATACCCCACACTGTCTTGGCCTGTCCTGCCCTCCCAACTACAATCCCCTGTCTTGCCCTGTCCAGCCTTCTGCCTCTCATCCTGCTCTGGTCTGGCCTTCCCTTCCCTAGTCCAACCAGTTCTGTCTTCTGCTTCTTGGCCTGCTCTGTTCTTCCCTGCCCTGCTTTCCATCCCGTGTTCCATAGCGGGTCGTGATGGTTCGCTGAGTGGAGTGGAGGCGTCGGGTCCTCACCCTCTCATTAAACCTGTGTCTGTTATCTCGCCAGCTCCCATCCGTGTCGCCACCAGGTGCTCGGTCCGCTGACACTCTCTCGTTAGATTTATGTAACTCGGGGGAACCTGTGTAACTCAATAGGCCTACACTTTTTTGCTGACGGCCCTTCCTCGTTCCTCGTTATCTGGAGGGGCGCCCCAAGTACCACGAAACTCGCTTAGCCCCTGACACAGTTTTCCAACGGCACCGGGAAGGCCTGAACGGACGCCATGAGGAATGGATGATAATTAAACCTGTAGCCATAACAAAAGAAGAAGACTACGATCCAAGTCTTCACTGCACGTCGTAAAAAAATGACAATGTGGCAGGACGAGGGCGGCTCAAGGTTCACCCCCCTTGTGTTGGCCTAAGGGTTAGGCGACCCCAACCACCACCATTACTGCAGCAAGCAGCCTCGTAGTTTCTGTCAGGAGAGGGCAATGAGAATATTTACCTGAGACTTCCCTATCTTAGAGTTTTTGTATGTCCCAACAGATCAAAGACCCATGCTCTATATCTCCCTATGGGATGCTTACATGGAAACAGGATTATGACGATGTTCATTATTATATGGATGAATAAAGCAAGGATGAAACTCGTCAAAATTGTGGGTAATAAATTTATTCTGTTAACAGAATGGAGGTTGTTTGAGTTCTTCCTGAGTGATTGTAGTGTAGGTCAGCTTCCTTCTCAGATAAGCGAAACTGCCCCGTGACCCCAGAGCAGCACCGCCTCAGGTACCAGGCTTACAGCCCCCACAGCCAATGTCCGCCACAGATACCTTATCTACACAGTACTTCCTCCTCCACCCCACCTCACCCTCCCTAACCTCTCTCTCTCTCTCCCTCTTTCTCTCTGTCTGTCTGTCTATCTATCCATCTATCCATCCATCTATCTCATATATATATATATATATATATATATATATATATATATATATATATATATATATATATATGCATGTATGTATGTATACGGTAGGCTATGTGTTGGAGAGACACACATTACACGCGTGTGTACAAATTTTATATATATATATGTATATGTAGAGAAAAAGAGAGAGAGAGTGTTATTCGATTTGGACAAGAATTTCCTAATGGTAGGTGTTTCAACCTTTTCATCGTTACAGTTGCACTTGGGTATTACATCAAGTCTGACACCAGACGGTTATGTCCACCATGTGAAACCACCAGCACTACACTGGTTAAAAGCCAATTCATTTAACCTTCTTGCTGCTATAAATCTTCTCATATATTCTGTTCTAATACCATACAGTTCTGTTCAGGTGCGAGCAAACCTACTTGTCAAAAGGGCACCAACGATAGGCCTTCTGTACATAGGCCACCTGCTTGACCATTTCACTAACGGGACTCCCAGCCACCAGTCAGTAGCCGGTCCTGTAACAAAGCGTCTTGAGTCATATACAGTGGTCTTCAGTACCGAACATTTAATGTGCTTGACTGACGTGAATGCATTTTGATTTCCATGTGGTATCGTTTCCTGAGCTTGGTCAGTTTTCTTTCTGAAACGTGTGGCATATATATATCTATATATATATATAGATTTATATAGATATATATATAGATATATATATATATATAGAGAGAGAGAGAGAGAGAGAGAGAGAGAGAGAGAGAGATATACTATTGGGTGTGTGTCTGTTCGGTGAAATATACACTGTGATGTTAAACTGAGACAAGTTTTTCGCTGACACCCATAGCTGTACTCCCTGTCTTGCTGTCCGATGCCATAAGAAAGAATTATTAACTACCTAAAGGTCGATCAAAAATTTGCAACACATTGTGTGAGTTTTTTCTGCGAATAATTACAGAGATAAAGAGACGCCGGAAAAAAATATGTCTTAAAGTACGGTAGAATACTTCTATAGTCAAAAGGGAATTAAATAGACGTATATAGAAAATGAATGCTTGAAAGGCGTGGAAACATAAGAAATATATTATCAAAGCCTTTTAATTCAGACTCGAGAAAATGTACACTTGGCCAGAATATGAAGTCAGAAGAGAGAGGCGTTGTTCCCTCGCCCTTTTCCTCGCACCTGGTGGCCAAAACCCCTACTGAGCCTTAGGGCGTCTCATTCATTACCACAGCAGCAGTACTCAGCGCCTCGTTAAGTGGCAGGAATCCCCCAACAAGCTCTCAGCTCCCCGTCTCCCCACAGTTCGCGCCTCCTTAAAGACTTCAACAGGACAGTAAGTGGTCATCTGAGGAGACTTCAACGGAACAGTAAATAGACATCAGAGAAAGACGTATAGGCGGTCGGTAAATTTGGGAGAAACCCTCGAAGGAATCGGTTTTAGTGGCCACCTTGATGTTATGGCACTCCTGTGTCTTGATAGTTCCACATTCACCTTCATTAGTCTGACTTTAAGTAAGCTACATTCCTCTCTTTCTGGGTATATTTTTCACTCCTAATTTCTCCAATGGGTCCCTCATTTACATTCATTATTCTCCCCTTATCCTTTTTTTTTTTTTCGCTCTTTTAATTCCCTCATTTCTTATTCACTTACCAAGAACATCACTTCCACATCTATCATTCTGACATTTATACCACAAGGCTCTCATTCTCCTAATATTTCTCCCTCTTAATTCATTTTTACGGCCATTACCTTCACCCATTCATCTTTCATTCTGTGCCTGCATACTCAAGCATCCAAACCTTTCATAACCCTAACGAGAGTGTTTATTCTCCTCGCCCTACCAATGCAAATAATGGCTTACAAGATTTCACCACATGGTCAAGCCGATAATACAAACGATTATTCAAATATTTATTAGATTTACTCAGTGTATTTTGGGAGCAGTTTATCTTTCAGCACATATAGTGTCTACGTCCATCACTTATTCTGGTAAGTCACTGTAGTTCTGGCAAATGTTTTACCCACCTGATCGTAGGCACATTTCAGTGCCAACGATTATACAGTTTCCTTATTCATATTTGCCTCACTTCCACACCTACCGTGATCCCATACCAATATCTGATCCTTAGCTTTATCAACAAAACACCTACAGCTACACAACATCTTCATTTACTCAACACACACACACACACACACATACAGGGTGACCCAGAAAAACCTCCCACATTTCAAAGGTAAATGCAAAAAAAAAAAGGTTAATCAAAAGTATTATTGCACACATGAAACTTCATTCCATGCAGTTTTTGTTCATCATGTTTTAAAGATGACATCCTCCAAATAGTGGCCGTTATTGTCTATACACGCTTGAAGGCGATTTCTGAAGGCTGCCATGGCTCGACGGGTCATGTCGGGTACAACAGCGGCTATCTCCTGCTGAATAGCAACCTTAAGAGCTTCAAGGTTTTGGGTCGATGAGTATACACCCGTGATTTAAGGTAGCCCACAGAAAAAAATCACAAGGGGCGAGATCAGGGGAATGGACTGGCCACCCAACATCGCCACGCAACGAGATCACCTGATCCGGACACATTTCTCTCAGCACTTGCAATGATCTTCGAGCTGTGTGTGCCGTAGCTCCATCTTGCTGAAACCACACATCGACTTCTTCAAGCTCAAGGTGTTCGAGTGGTGGCCTAAGAAAGTTTTCGAGCATATCAATGTAACGGTCGGAAGTTGCGGTAACAGTTACACCACCTTCTTCAAAGAAATAAGAACCCACGATGCCAACATCGGCAACAGCGATGGGACTACCTTAAATCACGAGTGTATACTCATCGACCCAAAACCTTGAAATCCTTAAGGTTGCTATTCAGCAGGAGATAGCCGCTGTTCCACCCGACATGACCCGTCGAGCCACGGCAGCCTTCAGAAATCGCCTCCAAGCGTGTATAGACAATGACGGCCACCATTTGCAGGATGTCATCTTAAAACATGATGAATAAAAACTGCATGGAATGAAGTTTCATGTGTGCAAATAATATTTTGATTATCTTTAACCATTATTTTTTCATATACTTTGATATGTGTGAGAGTTTTCTTTGTCACCCTGTATATATTCTCAGTCCCTCACATTTACCAAGCCAACCTCTTTCATTGTCAGAATATACTCCCTCTCAGCATCCAGACTTTTTTCTTTTTCAGCCTATGAACCGTCCCCCTCTAAACCATCCCTCCTCCATACTCTCCACACACAATATCCCATCTCCTTCCACACCTCCACCACTCCCATCCACATCCCCATCTCCCTCCACCTGCATTTCCCACACTTCCATATCCCACCATCCCCACACCACAGCCCCACACCCCGCATCTCAGTCATCATCAGCCGCCCATTCAGTCAACCGGTAATCTAGCTGAGCCGTTTTCCACTCCCAAATCCCCCCCAACACCTTTGAACACACACACACACACACACACACACACACACACACACACACACACACACACACACACACACACACACACACTGATTCACCGATATGGACAAGGAGACGTGGATTCACTGAGACGGATTCACGATCATGGACCTAGATTGACGAGTTCACGGACACGAAACCACGGACATAGACTCAGTGCTTCAGGGAAACGGATTAACGGACACGGTTTCACGGATTCAAGGACACGGATCGGATAGGGACTCACGGACTCATACAGGTTCACGGACAGTGTTTCACGAGTCACTTTCACAGTTTCAGTGATTCGCGGATTTACATTCACGGGCTCAGAGATCCACGGATTCAGGGCCACGGATGCGCGAATACGGACACGGAATCACAGACACCATCGAGGACACACAGATTCACTGACTGACATGGATTCACGGACACAAATTTACGGAAGCTGATTTGATTCACCCATTCATGGATTCAAAGACACGGATTTTCGTACACGAATTCAAACACATGGCTTCGAGGAATCACAGGGTCACGAATATAAACCACGATTCACGGACACATACAAGTACGCACGGACAAGGATACAAATTCAATACTTTTTCACGGATTCTCTCTCTCTCTCTCTCTCTCTCTCTCTCTCTCTCTCTCTCTCTCCGGGGATGACAAATTCAGATCGAGGTAGGATCCTTTTCCATCGTCTTAGTAAAATTCCAGAGGTAAAGAGATAAGGATGATACCTAAAGATATTTAATGTGTCCTCTATGTTATTATTTCGGGCAACATAGAATTGGCATCACCTTATTTTATGCATTTGATTTCCACTGCTACCTTTGTCATAAATAACAAATATTTAGCAGTTCACTTGTTATTTAACCACTTCAGTGCAGTGACGTCTTTTGTGCCTTATATTTTCCTACTGCCCGACTGTTATATCTATTTTAGGACAGCTCCCTAATAGAAAGTTATTAAAGATTATATTTAACTCTTTCAGCTCGAAAAGTCTATTTTAAGGTGGATACATTCGACCGGAGACTGTAAAAATAAAATATGAATAGTCCATGTGAGTGAAGGGGTACAGAAGCCAGTGGAAATTCCTCCCTATCTATCCCTTCAATCCTCCCCCGTACCTCTTTTCCCTTTCTCTCCGTCCGTGAAGAAAATTGTAACATTGTGTGGGGTCCGTTCTGCAATGTCCGCTGTGTATTGTCCGATGAGTAATGTCCTTTATATGATGTGTGTTGTGTGCTGTCCGTCGTGAGGTGTCCGTGGGTATGATGTAAGCGGGAGATGAGCATGGCAGAGCAGAGCAGGGGAGGGTAATGGTGTGAGTGAGGCAGGTCAGTGTCCCTCCAGCCCGCCCGGTCATGCCTTTACTGCTGTTGCTAGGATGCTGCCTTCCCTCCCTCCCTCCCTCCCTCCCTCCCAGCAAAGCGTGTCCGTCCTCACTCTCATGCAATTCATTCCTCATTTTTTATCTTTAGTTTCATTATAAAGCGACTCCTCACTTGAAT
The DNA here is from genome assembly GCF_032717465.1 of Coenobita brevimanus. Classification (NCBI taxonomy): domain Eukaryota; kingdom Metazoa; phylum Arthropoda; class Malacostraca; order Decapoda; family Coenobitidae; genus Coenobita; species Coenobita brevimanus. The sequence goes on along the minus strand of NC_137004.1, from coordinate 1,843,800 downwards.
AAAAATAAACGGTAACTTTTCTTCGAACTTTCTTGATAAGTAATTATCGTGTGCAATGGAGGAAAATTATTTAAATGATGGTGGTCAGTCCCATGTTGTCGCTGTAATAGTCCAGTATTCCCTTGATGACATAACATAATCAGCGAACCTCCAGTCTCTTCTTTAGGATCGAAGCTATTGAAGGCCGTCACTTCGATCCTAACGACTAGCACACCTGGCACTTATTAATTATCTGATCTTTTTATATATATTATGCTGAGGTTCATTAAATGAGATATTGGTAATAGAAGTTGCTGTACGCTTTTACTTGTTGGCGCAGCATAGCACAAGATGGTAGGCCTAATGCTGTGGGAGAGATCAAGATGTATTGATTGTCCGTGCTGGTGTCAGGTTGCACACAGGCTGCTGGGGTTGGGGGTCTGACTGGCTGCTACAGGTGTTTGTGGTGTCTTGGTGGCCACTCGTATCAAGTGTGGCCCCATGATATCCCCCACACATCTTCACTTCCACCCTAACTCACCACCACCCTCATGATACCCAAACCTCATCTTCACCCTCACTTTCACCCTAGACTTTACCCTTATCCTCCCCTTTGAGTCGTAGGTGGAAATGGAGTGATGGGTGACGTTTGCAGCACATTAAATATATAGCTATCAGGTCCGCAGTTTAAACCTTAACTCGCGAAGTTGAGTGACGGCCCATAATATTTGATGGTCATTTATGGAACGCCTGCAGTTACTATGTGTGGCCATTTTGCATCCCCCGGTACAGAGCGTAGTCAGAAACCAAACAGTGACCAAACACGTTCCATTTTCGTCACGTGCCACAGAAATTATCGTTAAGAATCGGGAGCTTCCATTCCACATTGCGATATAAAGCTTAAGCATACAGCCCACAGCATCACTTATTTGGGGGGAAGGCTGGGGTTGGATGGCGGGAAGGGAAGCGAAGTACACGAGCGATATTCCCTTTACTTGTTCTTCCACTGTGTCGTTAGTACTTCAGATGGAAAACTGAAACTATCCGTGCAATTTGCCCTCTTATTTGAAAATGGTGGAAATAATAAAATGTATGTATTAAGGTACTGTATATTCCCTGTTGTTTGTTAACCTGCGTAAGCGATGCACTGAACTTAATCCATGGAGTCTGGGATCGTCTTTTATGTTTTCATTTTTATACGCCATTTCTTGACAGTGTTTCCAACTTGGGATGCACTTTTTAAATCGTAATACGACACACTTTTTCCTAAATCAAAAAAATCTGGTAACAGGAAGAATAAACTAAAAAGAATGAAAGATGTAAATGAACATGTAGGCCCAATGAAGAAAGTATCGTTTATATTCAAATGCACAACCAGTTTTTCTTACATCAGAATTCAGAGGACGGCAACATCAGTGAATACGTGCGTGGAATACTCAATGTGCCGCTCAAATACAAGTCTGTGTACAATTTATGCCCCGCGACTTACCTTCCAGCAACACTCCCACTCCTAAGTAGCTGAGAGAGGCTTACGTCAGTCCCGTGAAGAAGCCAATCACCGCACCATTCATTACGGTCTTCACACCACGCCACACTACACCACACTACACCACATCACACTGTACCACACCACACTACACTATACTGCACCACACCATACTACACCACATGACACTGCACCATGCCACGGCCACCAAAGGGCTGCCTCGGATATGGGTGTGGCTTTTGTTGACATGCGAGCCGACGAAGCTTTTCCCCGTGGCAAGATGGATTAAGGCCCCTTATATTTTTCTCCTCCACTGATTAGACCCTTCACTCCAGGGGGCGTCACTCTGAAGCTGAATTAACCCTTAGATGGCTTAACCCTTAGATTCCTTGGCTGAAGAAAATCGTCTGGGGGTGGCAAGAACAACACAGCCAAGGTCCTCTCGTCGCTTTCCTTTTAGTTCGAAATTTCTCCAAATCTGACTGTAATCGTTATGTGGTGGCAATAATGGAACATAACACAGGGCATCGGAGTAAAGTGATTAAAAGAGATCTCTCATGGTGAAGTGCTACAGTGCCCATTAATCCTATCATAACAGCAACAGGTTTTTTTCTCATTCTTTTCTGCCATCAAACAATTTTTTCAGCATAGAGCAAACTTCTCCTCGTGCAGTGATTAGAAACTATCCGAATGAACCCTTTCAGGACGGTGCCCACTCTAGATTTTACTTTTACTGCCGCCAAAAGATATTATTCAGCTTAGCCACTCGAAAACGATGAGGCCTTTTTATTCTGTTCGTAACATTTCCATATGATTTAATTAAATTTAGGAGAGGCTTTTCAAGCCTGAGAGGTTAGACTCAGCCTTCCCTAACTCCCTCATTACTTTGGAGACCTTTTTAACCGAATACGTTTCATTACAGATGCATCTACAGTCATTATATGAGTGGTTATGTCATCAGTGTTTAAGGCTGAAACAAACGACATTGTGGATGAAAACACTGATATAAAATGTGAAGATCTCCGTGTAAAATGAATTTTTGCATAGAATGTAGTAAGCTTTTTTACGTTCTAATAAATATGACAAACCCCGCAGCTGACGGATGGTACCAGTCGTACTCCACAATCAAGCTAAAGTCGTCGTTGACTTTCATTTACGGTTTTCAAAGTACTGACGCTTCAATAGTAATAATCAAGGAATGGATTTACCGATGACTTTTGATACGTGAGATTTAAAGGTATTTTCATTCTGGTCGTTAGAAAAAGTTCGGGTGTCTCGCTTTTACCTCTGGAACAATGAATAACTAGCAAGAAAATCTGAGGCTGTATAAGGAATGTTTTCAGTGAAGGATAAAAGGAGGAGAAGGAGGAGGAGAAGGAAAAAGAAGAAGAAGGAGAAGAAGAAGAAGAGGAGGATGAGGAGGAGGAGGAGGAGGAAGAGGAGGAGGAGGGAGATAAGAGGAGGAATACAGAGAGAAGATATGAAATGGAATAAGAGGCAGAGGAGAAGGAGGCGGGTATGGGAAGGTCACGCTGGTCCGGGATCACCCATCTTCATTTTTCCTAATTTATTGACTTTTTATTTTTTTGTTTACATCTACAAGGGCACCTCTGACCCAGCATCCGCAATGACGTCACGCTGCCTCCCTTAGCCTACGTGTCGGGGCTGTATTCTCGTCAGCTTAGGAGGCTTTGCAACACCTTTTTCTTAACGATTTATTTTGCCTATTACAGCTAATTTTTCCCTTATATGTTATTTAGATCTTATTTATATCGACAAAAGATTGAGAGAAATCGTACAAGAATAACGTACTGGCGAAGAGATGTTGTGGTGCCTCCATAACCGACGAGAAGACAGGCTTTGGCCAACTACGCTTCCCGGGAGGCCGTCAGGAGTGGCTAATTATGACCACCGGTGTGAATAATCGCATGAAATTTACAGCGCGTTTATATCAGTGGCAAAAAAAATATCCGTATGAAACAGAAGTTGGTGGTGAGGCGAGCGTGGAGGCTACGGTCGATAAAGATAAAGATGGATGTTTGGTGGACGGCCGAGGGAAGGAATACACAGCCGAAAAGGAACCGGTTGTGGGAGTGTTGTGCCGAGAGATGCTGCCTTGTCGGACTAACATGAGGGGCACGCCATCACCTAGAGTCGTTTTATAAGTGGCATTGAAGTCTTCGTAACACCTTTTCCATAGCCACTTATTCTGAACTTTACATCTCGGTATTTTGTCCGTTAGCGATGCAAACTATATGACGAGATATAAACGATATGAATAGCTTATAAGTTCATGTTAAGGTGTGATAAACAAAACAAATCGCTAAGGAAGTGGTGCTACGCAGCTTCGTACTCCACCTGGAACATATACGGGTACATAACACACAGGCGCCTTACAGAAATGTCTTGTTTCTGGAGATGACCCAAGTTGCTGCGGGAATTATTATCAGTGCAGCAATAACACTTGGATTATCATTTGTCAAGATTGGTGACATGGACGCTGCAAAAATGTTCATTAATTCAACAATAGCATTAATAGGCTGACTGATCGTGGCAAGAAAATGGTGACTTATAAAGGATAGGCCTAGTATATTTTATAAACTCTGTTCTACTGAAATATCTGTACCTTCAAATACGTATATTTGCCAGATTTCATATTGAGTTTGCCTCATCGATTTTTCCCTTTTTCTCTGATACCACTGTCGTGTTTAGTCATACACACACACACACACACACACACACACACACACACACACACACACACACACACATATATATATATATATATATATATATATATATATATATATATATATATATTGATTCACTCGAAATTTTCGACGTTATTAGCTTTTAGGATGAAAAAATGAGGTGATTAAGATGCAAGGCTGGACATTGGTGAAGTTGGATGGAGGGTCCCTCTTTCCACTCATCGCAGCCTCCGCCCTCCACCCCCCGCCCCCACTATTTTCTTCATCTCTGGGGTTTGAGTTACTGGTGTGTGGGTGGATGGCGGAGATTTTCGTAATTTTGCAGCTGATTTTCCGTTGCTCACTGTCATTTCCATAACATTTCTTCGTGAACAGCACAATATTGTAATATGAATCTCTTGCGACTGCTCAGCATTCAGAGTGTTGAGATGACAGTTTTAAACTAACCTCATGTGGACAGGGGTGGGTGGGGGTGCGAGGAGTGGGGGGACGGGTACTTTCATATGGTAATATCTTTGTTGGCTTTGGAAACTTCATAACATCACATCCTGAGCGATTTATTTTGTATATTGCGTCTAAATATCCAATTGTAACCTACTGGTGCAAAATGTTGATATTAAATAGAGGTAAACGGTGTAACTTAAATCACTTTGAAAGAGGTCCGTTGAAGTCTTGTAATCCGAAAAGAGTACGGCTCATTCAGAATCCGGCACGCTGGCGGCGATTTACAAAATGATAACATTAATTCCTTCACTTATATAACGTACTTTTATTTCATATTTACTATTGCCTGACGGTTCTGCTCAGGTTCGAGGAGACGTCTAGAAGTAATAAGATAATTCCTTGAGGTCGAAGAATTTATCGTCAGGTGAATTACATTGTCTAGAGAAACAAAGAGAGAGCAATAGTGAAATAAATATACATCATCGTTCTGAATAAATACAAAGATCGCAGTGGCAGGGCTGTTCCCACGACCTGCAGATCCGGCTGAAGCTTCGTGTGTCTTGCCAGGCCTACACAAGCCTAGGCATTCCCATAGCGTTCATTTTTCCGTGGCTCAGCGAGAGATTATCGCCCCAGTAGACAAGGGATGGATGGTACTGTGTTGGCCCCTCCAGCAAATGTACCCGAGAGACGGGGTATGTCCGGATGTAGGTGCGGAGAGCAGCATTGTTAAAGATTACGTATTTTAATGGTCTCTACACGACGGTGGAGACCATATTACATTTGTTCATTTTTTTCCATGCATGTTTCTTTCGGGGGATTAAGATCTTTTAAAGGGTTTTATGAGACCAAAGGTAAAACCATACAAAGACATGTGAGGTGAACTTAGACAACGCAGATCCTAAGAATTTACCAGCTTTTGCGAAGAGAGATGGGGACGATCACCTCTTTGGATGCTAGAGATTTTTTTAGACCATTATTCAGTTCGTTGGGAATATTGACATTCTCCAATTTAGTATAGCCTTACAATCGATAGACTTTTCGAACTGGGAGGATTAGCTATACTCTCATTTATTCCTTGATCAATAGAAATATGCCTTAAGTTGAAAAAGTAGTCTGGTGGTAGCAAGAACAATATACAAAGAATAATGTCACGGGATTGATGTAGTTTGATTTTAGTCCAGACGATTTTATTCAGCTTACGATAGGCTTCATTTACACATTCAGTATTTGAGGTCATTTGCAGGTCTTAAAAAATCGTCTGCTCAGTGACCAGAATAACAGAATACACACTTCATTGTAGCGAAGGAGTTAAGGTCAGTGTAGGTAATGCTATAGTTCTTTCACCTTGTTTTGGCTTACATGGTCGTCCTTTCGCAAGTTATTTCCCGTACGTCGGTGACAGAAAAAAAGACTATTCTACGGCTTTACATCCTTTACATAGCACTACTTCGTGACTAGCATCGTATTCTGCTGTTAATCTCTTGTTACAACACGGCATTTAAGATGGAGAGACGACAATTTTAGACCAAGTTAGTGCCAGAAGAGTATAGTTGTTGTCTGCCCCTTGCCTTCTTAACCCCTTCAACCTGGGAATGTGTTTTTCGTTATATTCTAGCTACCTCGAGACAATGTTATTTAGCTTTGCAGACACTGTTCCCAATGGAGAGACTAGATGTAGCTCTCATTTGCAAGAGGTCTCCCCAAAGCTGAAGGCACTCGTTTAGATGCAGAAAGAATGAATAAGTAAAACACAATCTTACTGATGGGGTTAATCATCAGTGGCTCTTTACTGAAACTCTCCATCTTTGTTTTCCTCATTCCATACTTGATCTCTCCCCACCAACCTGTCTCTTACATTATGGCGGCTCTACCAACCCTCCTCCTGTATTCTGGCGCTCGGTCTCCTGTGGCAGAGTGCAGCGAGGTCCTCCTTCGTGTTATATGTTGCACAAGACACAGGTAGCGAGCACCTCACCCCAGCGGCAGGTATATGAAGTCAAGAGGCCGTTTGCATAGGTTCGTAATCTCGCCAACTTGTCAGGTTTACTAACACCTCTTCCGTGGCGATTTATTTTGGATACTACATCTCACTATGATATTCTCTTGTACGTTGTCTGTTCCTTTCAGACATCAACGAAAACTGCACGATTAAAGTACAGTATAGTAATAACGTGTCAAGTGGTGAAATAAAGGCATAAGGAAGAGGTGCTAATCCTCCTCCTAAGGTCACTAGAATACGTGGCCTAGACATGTATCGACACCTACAACAGGGTACAGACGCCCTACGTGCTTCACCACGAGATGTATTCGTAAACTCTTTTTAAGCTTCAGTTGTGTGTCAGATTACTTGTATATACACTCCCATTCACTCACACTGCTATCAAACTCTTATAGCTAAACCAGAATAAAAGTTAAACCAGAATTAGTTTTTAAAAAAATACGAAAAGCAAAGCGATCTGTGATAATAATTAACTGTACTGGAGGCTTATTCATCGTAAATATAAGTTAGGATTCTTTTTTAAATAAGACCTCAACACGGCCCCTCGACACAACTGTTTTGAATTTGATGCCCGCCGTAAAACTCCTTGGCGGATCTTAACGTGTGCACCTGACCTGACCTACTGCATACCTATAAGGACAGTTTGACTTGATGGGCATGTGCACTTGTTGAGGATGTTAACCCTCTTTTGATCGGAACAACTCTAGTATTCTATTCCAGCTAGCGCCATACAATGTAACTCAAGTACGAGTGATTCAAAGTCGCCTGAGACTGTTCACAGTGGTACCGTTAAACCATTTATCGGCGGGAAAATTCTAGTACCCCGTTCAGTTGGAGTCGGAGGATTGTAGTCAGCTGAGAGTGAGTCACAGGAGCCTGAAAGTAGACAGCATTATTAGTAACCATCTCAAGGTCGGGTAAAAGCAAGTAATTTGTTCAAACTCATGCCAAACGATTTAATTTAGTTGCAGGTGAGTCATAGCAGCCTTGGAGTACTGAAAGGCTTACATCTGCACCATGGAGCCAAACACTGGGTAATCATTGAAAAAAAATATATAAATAAATAAATAAAAGAAGAAGTAGAATGATAAGGTTTAAAAATGTGAATCAGTGTGTTTGAGAACACGACATAAGTTGCTACCGTAATATATACTTGCGATACTTACTACTGTTTTGTCATTGGCACTTGGTGTGTGTATTATATCTACATCTTTTCATATTATCACAACATTTACTGGGCAACATCCAGAGAGAGAGAGAGAGGAATGGGGGAGGGAGAGAAGGAGAGAGTAAGAGGGTGGAGAGTGAGAGAAAGAGGGAGGCAGGGAGGGCGAGAGCTCTCCCTTTCTCTCCCTCTCTCTCCTGACTGGTCGGAATTTAGTCATAACGTGGGCCCCAGGAGCCTGTCGCCCGGGAACAGGTTTGGATCGCCTCCTGTCTCTAGGGTCACAGCGGGAGTCAGCCGGAGGAAGGAAGGAAGGAGGAAGGAATGGAGGATGGAGAAAAGGAGGGAAGAGGGGGAGGAGGGAAGGGATAGAGGAAGGTTTTATAGCATTTGGTGCCCTAGGCTGCAGGGATCAGAGTTTGTATGAAATACCGACAGTCGTCGTTATAAGTAAGGGAATTGTTGTCATGTATCACAGCTTTTTGCACATAAATGCTACTGTAAATTGGGGGAATATGGCAAAATGGATTAGTAGGTAACAATAAAACATTATTACCCAAACTTTACTGAGGCCTTTAACAAAAATAAAGGATGTCAATCAGACTCGGACGGTGGGTGGGAGGGTGTTGAGGGACGTTCACCCACCATATTTTCGACAGACCTGTGATTACTTATAACAGAAAAACAATGTTTTTGTGCCAAAATGTATCCAGTGAATATCTTTCATGAATGTTATCACAATCATTTCAATAAAAGAGGGATATTTTAATGCTATGATTAAAATAAGGAAAATGGACGTGAATTTTGATTTTGTTGCTTAAATGGTTTAAACGTTAATTCCGTGAGCAATTATGGCCTCATCCCTTTTCCGAAGTGCTGGACCCGTCTCTGTCAAAGAAAACTGTCTAAAATAAGAAATGCCTATACTGTACAGGGAAATGTTTGGGGAGTGAAAGGAGTGCAATGACCTTAGTTAATCATTTTATTCTGGATACTGCTAGGCAGATTTACTCATCCAATAGAAACGCCACCTCCTAGAAAAGTTAGGCCAATTTAGGAAATGAATAAAGTTAAAGCGAAAATATGTGTGAGAAAGATATTAAGAAATTCCATTGACGCAGAAAATGTTTACCTGCTCCACAGTCAAGAAGCAATGACAGATACGAGGACCAGTATCAGCTCATTATCACCAGTACTTTGTGTTGCCGGCGTGTCTGCAATTCTCATAACCCTGCCCAGGAACTGATTTACGGTACGATAGGGGACAAACCTTCGCCCATTATTTCATCCCTTCTGCTTCTCTCTCTCCTTTGCTGGCTAGTATTCCAAAGCTACAACAGGCCTGGTGTGCTTCTCTGCCCGTAGATGATCCTATTGGTTACGACGCATCAGGGGCCTAAAAGACAGACAAGCCCAAAGTGTGAGGTACATAGACGCAGTGAAATACTGTAGTAGGCGAACTTCTGTCGGCTTCCCTCTCTGATGTGGACAGAGGACAAGTGCAGAGGTCGTAGAGGGGAACGATGAGCTGCCTTCTGAATTATGCATTTCACATTGTCTCTGTGATGACTCTATGATATACCTTACAGCATATCTCCATTGCTGTCCCAAACGGTCGTGACAAATGACTATATCAGTGAGTTATCCAGATCCAACTGCACTCTCTCCTACCATCCCAATCTGCTTTCTCACATGTGCTCCTCAACTCTGTCCTTTCATCTCAGTTGAAGAAAAATCATCATCATCATTATTCTTCCCCCACTCATTATCATCATTATCGTCATCTTTGTTGTCATTGCCATTATCATCGTTGGTGTTGTCATCACAATCATCACATTGTCGTCACCATCATTAGCATGTCCCGATTTCTTACATTATTCACAGTGTGGTTGTAATCTAAAAGAGAAAAGGCAGAAACTATAACAGCATTCCCAGTATTATGTTCTACACATGCATTCACCCATCATTCAAGCCTCCCGTGTTCTCTGCTCCGTCTTATTTGTATCTTATAAGGAAAAAGGAAGCTTAGAATGAATGCATATTAACAGCACGAGAGTCGCTAAGGCAGTTTCTTAGTTCTATTTTTCTTCAGAACACGACACGCGACATCTGGAAATACAGCCAGGTCTCCACTTGTACTGCTGGGGGACTGGAGATTTAACAATGTGTCATCCCGCAAATCACACTCGAAGTCTGCCAGTTGCGAGTTGAGTATGTTACCACTGCACCACCAGTCCCCGCTATCTTATGAGAAGGGTTAGAGGATAAAAAACAAATCTCTGGCGAAGTGGTGGTCAGGGCTGGGTGAGGCAGGGGGTAAGGGTAATGAGAGGTGCTGGTGGGTTCCTGTGCCCACCCACCGTCCATCACCCACACCTACATTCTCAGAGGAAGCCCACCACCTACAGCCAGGGCCAAAGGTTCCTCTACATTTCCACTGCGTCTGTTTTGCACTAAGATGATAGCCATCATTTTCACTCCTGATGCATCATATAAAAAGAATCATTTATGAGTAGAGAAACGTACAAACCATCTCTCAGCTCAGGAATACCAGTCAGCAGAGGGAAGGGAAAAGCAGAAGGGATGGAATACGAGGCAAAATGTTGTCCCGAACCGTACACTGGCAGAGGAAGGTGGGGTGTTGTGCAAGGTGCCATCCCCCCCCCTCCCGCCCCCCTGTCCTTGTGCCCCTTTTGTGGTGCCTGGGGTCACTGACCTCACTTGCCATCCCACCTTCTGACATTCTGCGCTGGTGCTGTAAGTGCTATAAGGACACATCGTAACACTTCATCCACAAATTTTTATTTTTCACGGTACAATCCTTCTTGTATACTGTATATATATATATATATATATATATATATATATATACAGTATTTAGATAGATAGATAGATAGATAGATACACACAACATACAAGGAAATAATAGTATGCACTATGTTAAGGACGAGGTGTAAGAAAGCTTCCAAAGCTCACGAGAATACGGAGTTTGAACTAATATTAGTGTCACATTTCTCTCTCTCTCTCTCTCTCTCTCTCTCTCACACACACACACACACCTCTTTCCCTACGTATTGTACCACTGGTTGGATCTTGTCTCAAAGAGCTCCATACTAGCGGCATATTAATCTTTAAACCTTGGATGTCTACAGTGTAGGATGGAAATTCTCGCCTAAAGTTTAGAATGGCAATGTTCGGTTTACTGCTTTATCGCTGAAAGTCACTGAATTCTTCTTTAGATTTCAGGTTTATTAGAAGAAATTAGTAGTCTCGTTCAGGTAACTCAAATAAATATTTCGTGAGAGAGCACAACAAAATATGAATCATCCTGTAGTTAAAAGAGTAATATTCAGAAATGGTGGAGTGTAGCTTTATCTCTTTAAAACGGCAAGGCTTTACTATTATCCTGGACTTAGAATACGAGTAGCAAGAGGTGTTTCGGCTAACTACTGCGCATCATAGTGAAGGGTGAACTTTCCGGTCCTCCTCGGCCACCATGGCATCTCAGAAAGTTACGTAAGCCAGTAGGTCACCAGTATCATGTTGCCCATTGCCGTGAGTTACGTGAAGTTACCTAACCTCTGCAACACTATCAGTGGCCATGAACCTCCTGTATGCTAATCATCGCATCACCTGTAAATCTTAATATGCAAAAGAAATGACAAAAACAATCACTGTGTAGCCTACCAGCCTTAAAGAATATCTATCTTATTTTTTAAAATTCGTTAAGGTGTTGCATAGCCTATCATTTATTATTATTTATTTTTTATAATTTAGTGTTCGGTTACATTAGTTGACTTTCTCAGACTTTCTAGCTAAATTCTGAGGTATTCTGTATGACCCTTGCTAAATTCAGAATATTCTGTATTAGATGTTGCTTTTAATAATCCTGTATGCACTAATGTTGTTCCGTGTATACTTGACACAAGCGAAATACACTGATAACAAGTGTGGATGTACACTAGATTCAACGTATTATTTCTACTCTGGTTTTCGTTATATTGGCGGGCGCTAATATCGGTCTAGTATTACTCGAATGATTATGAATCTTTTGTATTACATTCTGAAAGGTTTGTTAGGATCAGAAGACTACATCACTGGATTTCGAGTGCCATTGCTCTCTCTCTCTCTCTCTCTCTCTCTCTCTCTCTCTCTCTCTCTCGTTACTTATCGGGAGAATGAATCAATACTCCCGCGGCTGCACCATAATCTGTCGAGTGGCTGTCTTTGAAATTACCGAAGTCAAAATTCGTTTACATTTCTGAGGTTTGGAACTTGTGTAACGAAATTCTGACACCGCTGATAATTTTAAAACATGTCTTGGAGGGGGATGCCTTCAGTTAGTGGCACCGATATAGCCAGGCGGCTCCACTGTCAAGCTATACAAACTTCCCTCACCGACTTCCCTATCCCCCGAAAGGAAAACGGTGGACCGCAGGAGGAGAGGGAGCTTAACAATGCAGTTCACCTGGTTCACATTTCAGATAATCCTGGAGCCACAGTAACAACGAGCAGCTTCACACATATCATTAGCATCTGACACTGTTTCCAAACTGCGTAGAGTTGTTGACCTCAGCTGTGCATAATGTATCATATTGCATCCGGCGTTATTTTTTATCTCTTATCCCCCAAATCCACCAGTGATATCTCTTTCTTGCCTCCCAGTCCCACCCAGCTGTAGTTCGTCCATCTAACTTAGCGGGAATTTTCATTTTTTGCCGTTAATTTCCAGTGGCTCGGTAGCAGAATAAGACAATGCTGTGTTTCTGAATTCTTTAAACTGCACTAGCATCAAATTCTGGTGTTCATCGCTGGCTACGGCGTAATGGCAGAATAAGATAATACTGTGACTCTGCAGCCTTTCCACAGCCTTTCGTGAATAACGGGATACTCTAATGTTAATTCCTTGCTATAACTCAATGGCAGGATAAGAAAATAGCACACTACAGCTCTGCATCCCATGGGACTTTTTCGTGACTAGTGTTAAGGTCTTGTTTCAGCTTAAAAATCCAGTTGAGGAGATGTTAGTTTTTTTTTTTATGACAACGTAGAAAGAGTAGCTTACAGCCTTGTCCTCCTTCCACAGTGCCAAGCTATGACCTAGTGCGGCTGCGGTCCAGGGTGAAGCGGAGTGCCGATGGTGAGGCGGTGCGGCGCGTCCACCTGCGGGCACTGGGCTCCTCCACCGTGCTCAACCTTAGACCCAACCCAGACCTTGCCAGACCCGTACCGCTCTTCTACGCAGACCACGACAACCTCGGCGGCGTCACTGTTACACCCACACACCATGTTAGTATCTCTATCATACTATTACACCCACACACCATGTCAGAACCTCTATCATGCTTTCTTGTACACCCACACACCACGTCAGTACTTCTGTCATACTCATACTTGCTGTTACACCCACATACCACGTCAGTAACTCCCAGATACTTACTGTTACACCCACACACCACGTCAGTACCTTTTTCATACATCCTGTCACTCTAACACACGTCAGTACTTTACACACCTCACGGATTTAATGTGGTGTTGCATTACTTTTACTATTCCCGTAGCGTTGCATTATTTTTTGGTGTGCCTGCAGTGTTCCTTTATTCTTATGCCGCTATACATGTAATCCTTTCATTGTTTCCATTACTTTCTGCTAATAAACCTCAGTCTGGTTTCCTCATAAAGTAAATATAGATAGGTAGACTATTTCTGATATACCTATAGACAAATAAGATGTAGATATAGAGATAGACAGACAGATATACTTTTAATTTTCCCATATACATCTAACGCAGATACCTGAGGCAACGTTTGATTAGTTTTGTGTTATATTCCCTCAGGTATAGATATTCTCAAGTATAATTTAAGTCATATAAATGTGGTATAGATAACTGAGATAAGATTTATGATCCCTGTGCCCACCATCGTACAGGCTGATGACGTTGGAGTGCCTCACCAGGATGTGGACACCATGGCGGCCATCACAGTGTCCCACCACCCCAGGACCGGCGCCCTCACCCTCGTAAGTGTCCTCAAGTTCCTCGTACACCTTAACTTGACGGGGAGATTCGTCCTTTGATAGTTTGTTTCCCGTTGATCAAGTTGCAGAAGAATAATTACCACGACTCATGTTCTCCATAGCATTTCTTCGTGACCAGCACAATATTCTGGTGTTTTAGGGTTGGTCAGTCTTAATCTGCTGGTGGATTTTTGTTTCGCTTATTTCAGGAGTAAAATAGGACAATGGCACGAATGCTTTTTGAACTAACATCCCATTATCAAGTTTTCGTTCCACACGGTCCAGTTAAGCCCGTTGCGTTGTTTACACTCCTCGCGTCTGATTCGCATTTTTTTTAACCCTTAGGATGTGATATATCTACTTTGGGTTATATTTTGCCCCTCATACGTTTTAACAAGACAAACTTCGGATCTCTCAGATTTCTATAGACTATCACGACTAACGTTTTGACGTAGAATACAGTACTCTGTTTATCATTCCAGCTTTCAACGGACAATTTTATTCAGCTCATATTATCTCACCCCAACCAAAAAGTTGACCGTCTCACCCCGGGGACGTCTCATTTTACTCATGACATCCATTGGCGATTTCAGCCTAAATAGACCTTTAGAGCAGAAGGGGTAGATATAGCAATAATTAACATCTTCAGTATGAGAAACTTTTCCCAGGTTGAATATAAGCGCAGGAATAAAAGACAAAAAACAAAAAAAGTTCCTCGCTTTGAAGGAAGTAAACATGCACGGTAGATGTGTGTCCCGTGTTTATTTGTCGTCTTTTGTACTGGTGTTGTCGCGTGTCTCGGCCTCCTTGTTCGGTAGGCCTCGTTTTCGGCTCAGACACGCGACGTCGGCTCTGATGTGTCCGCCAGTCAGGTCAGGTTACGCCAGGATCAGGTCTCGTATTCATAGAGTGTCCTAACCAGTTCACAGGATAAACAAGTCTCCACAACAGCTTTTTACAGATTTATTTTTTCGTATATTAACATGTTAAGATATACACTAATTGTGAAGCGTTCGATAACTGAATGAGTAAAGTCAGACTTATATCCAAGCAATATTATACGCAGCTTAAGCTCAGTAGAGGGTATGGATAAGTTTCCAGATTGCGTATGCATAAAATTTCCCATGCATAAGTCGGGTGTATGAGTGTTTGTTTACATTTTTTATCGTCATTAGTATCGCTCCCAGACACTTCAAAATCAAAATACAATGAATGTTGAAGTGAAAAATCTGACGAAACAATATGATTTCCTATAATAATTGATTTCTAGGGAGACTTATTCATTGTAAAAATTAGTTAGAAACTTTTATAAATTTGGGACATCATGACAAACTGGTGTCCGGGAATGTGGGATGTTTTATTACTTCACATCGCTTGGGACGGCCTGATGTCCGTAAAGGAATCTCCCTAACACCTCTTCCTTAGCGATTTATTTTTCATATGTATGGCTAATATCCTTTTATTCGTTGTTTATGGTGAATATGGCGATACTGGAAGGATTTATATAACAGAATAAGACAGTAAGATGAAATAAAATAAATCTCATAGGAAAAGGTGTTAGGGAGTTTCTTTAACCGACGAGAATTAGGGCCTTGGTGACATAGCGGGCATCGTAGCACCCCATCCTCTGCGATTTGTTTTGCATATTTCCCCTTATCATTGTCTTGTAAGTTTTATCGTTTAAATACTGAAATACTTTGCGCTAATAACATACATGAGGATATTGAGATGTAAAGTACGGAATGAGTCGCTATGGAAGAAGTGTTACGAAATCTCGAGAGGCACTTAGAAATGCCTCACGTATCATTAAGTTATACGATCTTAATTACTCCATCCCACATCCCTCCTTACGTCTGAGTCGCAGTTTTTTTTTTCATAACCAAACGCCATTCGACTCATAAAAAGCGAACTAAAGCCTTATTTTCTGTTTTATTTCTTGTATGTTTCTAGTATCGACGTATTTCTTCAGTGACGTACAAGTAGAATAAAAAACGTAATAAGAAAAATAAATCGCTGTGGAAGAGGAGTTACGAAATCTCCAAGAACGACGAAAAATACGGCCCTGATTCGGAGGCTAATCATCCCCGTCATCTTAATCACTAGTGGCCAGTTAACAGCATCCCTCCATCACCATATATTTCTCCCTGATTCCCCACAAGGTATAATTAGTGATCAGTGACAGCAGGAATTAGCATTTTTTTTAATATACAGTCCGTCCCAGCTTCCTCGTTGGCGGATTACAATTTTAAGTGGCGATTTATTTTACGTATTATGCAAGGTACTGAGGTGCAATGAGCTGGATAAATAGCTAGAGAAGGGATGTTACGAAATACCCAAAGCTGCCTGAATATGACCCTTAGGCCTACCGGATTCCTCTGCCTCCCTGACCCCCGCTTGCTGCTGCGAGTCGAAGGCTGGGGGGAAGACTGGAGAGAGAGAGAGAGAGAGAGAGAGGATGTGTGTGTGTGTGTGTGTGTGTGTGTGTGTGTGTGTGTGTGTGTGTGTGTGGCATGAAGGATAAGTGTGTGAGAATGAGACAGTGAGGCTGGCTGAGGAAGAGCAACTGCGTGAAGATGGTGTACAGCAAGGGTGACTGGGAGAGGAAGATTGGAATTGTGGTAGTGTGTGATAGGATGCCTTTGGAGTGATGAGGAAAGTGTGGTGGGGAGGGAGAGAAAGGGTGACCTTATGAGGTAAGAAGCTTTGAGGGTGCCTGGGGAAGGGTGTGGGGAGGGACAGAAAGGGTGACAGTATTAGGTAAGGTGCTTTAGGGGAGACTGGATAAGAGTTTGGGGAGGAACAAAGAATCACTGAGAGGGATTATGCTGTAGGGGTGAGGGAGAGGTGAGTCAATGGCGAGGGAGATGTGACTGTGAGAATAGGATGAATGAGAGTGATATAGATGGTTGAGGAACTGTGCAGGTAACTCAGCGAAGGAAGGGGGGATGTCAGATGGGGATGGTTAGTTCTAAGGTCGATTAAATATGAAAGTGGAGAGAATTATAGGAATGAATGGCGAACTCAACAACAGTACCGATGACGTCGACGGTGGTGGTAACAATAGAAGAGGAGTGATTTAGAGTGAATTAGCTGGGCAAGGGTGAAGAGCGAGAGTGAATGGGTGATGATTAGGGATTAAGATGGGTGACAGGATGAGAATGGAGTAAGAGTGTGAGGATGGGAAGGAAGAAGAGGTGACAGTTGAAGGGTGAAGCAACAGGGTGAGGGTGAGAGGCCAAAGGAGTGACTGGGTTATGGTGAGAAAGCAAGCAACTGGTGAAGGACGAAGTAACTTGGTGAGGGATGAGGCAGGATTCCGTGAGGGTGGGGTGAGATGGGATGGGTGGTTGAATGGGCGGGTAGTGGGCGGGGTGGCTGCTTGACGGGAGTGATTGTGTAGTTGGGGTAGAATTGATGGGGTGGGAGCTGCTTGTAAGGATAGGCCGTGAGCTCATGGGTGAATTTAGAGAGTCATGGTAGGGACTATTCTTCTCTGTGAATGTGGATATATGTGACCTGGTAGACGGAGAATGTGAATCGGGAGTGGATGGAGGATGCGAGTGAATGAAGACTGCGGATGAGTGGATTGGGAGGGAATGGAAAGATGGAGAGTTTGAACAGATGGAACATGGGAGGCTGAATGTGTGTGTGCAGGTGTATACGAAGTTGTGTATGAAGGCATATTTGAAGGAATGTATGAAAGCGTATATGAAGGAGTGCACTAAGGTGTATTGTATATGAAGGAGTGTATATGAAGCGTATAGGAAATAGTGTAGGAAGGTGTATCGAGGAAGGAATATGTGTGAGTGTAGAGCAGCAAATACAAAGGAATATAGATAAGTGTATATACATAAAAAGGATGCATGTGGGAGGCTACAGAAAGGTATACGTAAAGGAGTGTATCTAATGCGTATAGGAAGGAGTGTATGATGGCGTGTGCGAGGTGTATGTCGGTAGGCAGGAAGGGGTGGGAGGGTGTGTGGCAGGCTGGGGGCTCCTCCACACTAATGATTTATACGCAAGGTGGTGTAGCGACCCCGGCAGGTGGTTAGGGCTACTCTCTTATGGCGGCTACCCTCTCCCCGCCTGCCCATCCCCACCCCTGCCTCCCTCCTTCTCCCCTCCCCCTTCCTGCCTTCCATTCCCCTTTTCTCCCCTACCCCCTCCCTCTCCCCCTTCCTCTTCCTTCCCCCTCCACAACACGATCTTATCTCCCTATTTTTGGCATCCTAGATATTTTTTCAAAGGACGCAGGTCGATGGCCTGATAGTCTAACGCCGCGGCCAATAAGGAAGCACTGGTTATCACTACCCCGCGTCTTAAACTCCTTCAGCCAGAGGATGTAAGTCTTTTATTTGTTTTTGCTTTCTTCTCGCAATTTTGTTCAACTCAGATTTTGTTAACTGGAGGAGCTACATATGTTAATCCCTTCATTACTAAGGGGTTTTCCACAGTTCAGTATACTCACATGCTGGTAACAAGAATAAACTGAGAAAAGCGTCATTTGAGAGAAATAATAAAACACTTCAGTCTGGATGATGTTTTCATCATTTGTTTTTGTCCTTATTAACCAAGTTTATGCAGCTTGGCGTGAAATGGCGAGGGACAGGGCGACGTAGAGGCGATTTGTTTGTGGCCACCCCAAACGGGATTGAGGCGTCTGGCAATAGATAGATAGATGCAGCTTGGGATAGACTTTGCTACCTGGAGGGGTTACATTTAACTTTCATTTATACCTACATAACTAGAATTTTTTCTTCAGTTAAATAAAGTCGTCTGAAAGTAGCAAGAAAAAAAATAAAGAAAAATATGCGACAGAAGTTATTTACAGATCAGTTCTAGGAGTACTCCTAAATTTGCTACTAAAAGTGGTTGTAGCTCAAAGTTGCTTCTAAAAGTTCCTCCTAGGAGGACTAAATTTCGCTCCTACCATGAAGTGTTACCAACACAAAGAATCTCCGCTTAATTAATTTAAAAAATTACCATTACAAAGCCTTAGAGTATCAGTATGTAGTTTAAAAATGAAAAACTAGTTTTTATATATAGAAACAACATCTATTTGATCGTATATTATGATTCTTTACGAATGTCCATAAAATGGATAAAATGTAAACACATCGTATGGTCAGCTGATCGTGCCTGCTACCATCGGGGCATCGTGTGTACATGGTACAGTGACCGTCAACAATGGCACAATTTCAAGATTCCACGGCTGCAGATAAATTCAGGAGAAAGAGAAACTGGACGGAGGGAGTGTACGAGGGACCTTCACAAACCTCTTAACAATGTGTGGAGCAGTTAGAGCATACAGTGTTTCCGTTATCACATTGCTCACTGATGGCTGCGATGCTCCAAAGTCATCACAATTACACTGCTGCATTTTTCCAGTTGCAAGGTACCTAATTAGTATCAACACTTTCATCTCGGGTGTGAGAGGATGGTTTCGATGTGTGGGCCTTTCCAGTACATCTCTTACTAAATCAGTAATAAACAGAATGCCCTCACGATCGAAACGGTACCTTCTTACAAGTTCTTGATCATCATATTCCATGAATGCGTCCCTCCGAGCTCGAAAATTTCTGCGTGGTGGATGGTGTCGGTCAGCCATGGTCTATGATGTCTTGTCTCTTGGTGTTTGAGGGACACAGCTACTGTGATTACTGTCACTAAAAGCCCTCCTAACTCCTTAAAAGTCCTTGTGGAGGACTTTTATTTTTTAGCGATTTTACGAGTAAACTTAGGAGTTGAAAGTAACTTTTAGGAGTACTTCTAGAAGTTAGGAGCCAAATTTCACTTTGAGAGGAACTTTTACTCCTAGGAGTTTTTATTAATACGGGCACTGGTGTATATATTCTTTTTTACCTTAACTTGGCACCGATATTCGTCCTTTTACATCTTATATCACGTAGCTGAATGACAAAAGACAGTTCTACGTTTCTACATTTCATCCATAGCACTTCTTCGTGACTAGCACCATATTCTAGTATTAATCTGTTGTTACAGCTCAGCATTCATGGTAGAGAGATGGTAATTTTAGACCAAAGTGAAGTGAAGAGAGTATTGTGTTACCGACGCCCTCTTAAAATTCTCTTAGGCACACGCAACCTCTTTGGGATCGCGTCCTCCATTAGCTCTCATTAATCCCTTGAATCGCATGTCGTCAATTTTTGCCTAGTTTTTGCACCTTCCAGACGATTTTATGCAGTTTAGAGAAGGCTTTTCGAATTCCGGTGGTTACATAAAGCCTTCATTAACACCTTCAAACTGGCGACTTATTTTCATTTCCTCCTCTCTCTCTCTCCAGACGATTTTATTCAATTTGGAAAAGATCTGTAATGGCGAAAGGATTATCTATGGCTATATCTAACCCCTACATTTCGAAAAATCTCCCCTGAGCTTAAAAAAAAAAAAAAAAAAAAAAAAAAAAAAAAAAAGCATGTAGAGGCAGCAAGAATCAAACAATATACGCAGCTTGACTGAAGGGGTTAACTTCAGGAAATATACCTAAACCCTTCGAATCAGATGACGTATTTCACTGGTTTATTCTTCCTACCTCCAGACGATTTTATTCAATTTGGGAAAGGCGTCTCTTATTGAAGGCGTCAGTGAAGGCTAGAACATACCCGAAGAGTTTGAACTACCACTCCTAAGCTAATTGAATCTAATGATGGAGTGATAAACTAAGTAATGATAATAATAATAATAATAATAATAATAATCTGAGTAAAAAGGTTAGCAAGTTCATTGCATAACTTCCCTCAATCTTGTCTAAAAATATATATATATCAGAAGATTTAGGAAACCTGATGTTGTGTATTTTTATGATGCAGATTCCTATATAATTTTGTTATCTGATTTTAGACTCAGTCCAATAGCACGGACAGGGCAAATAGACAGGGTTAAGTATTTACAGCAGTTCCGATTTATGCTGAAATATGAGTGCAGACTTTCTTAAACTGTGCTCAGATGAAAATACCAGTTCTTATTTTGTGCTCAGATGAATATAGCAGTCCTTATAGTGTGGTTAGATGATAATAGCAGATCTTATACTGTGCTTAGATGAATATAGCGGATCTTATTTTGTGCTGAGATGAATACTGCAGTTTACATACTACGCTAAACTGAATATAAGCCTCCTCGTGTGTGTTCCCTGTAAGACTGAGCTGGCTGGAGTCAATTTTTCATACCACTTGATGCATTTCTTACGAAGTTAGTCGTCGTTACACAATTTGACGTTCGTTTTTTATACTAAATCCACATTATATTGCAGAAAAAATTAGGTGTTACAGTTTTATAACCACATTTAAAGCTGATAGGACAGTGTCCTCCAGTTTACTGCATTGTTTGTGTGGAAAAATTTGAGTTATTATGGAACACATCCCTGACTAATAACAGGAACTGTCTATATTATGTTTGTATGAAAGATGCCTCCGTGTGTGTGTGTGTTCCTTGTAAACCCTCTGACAAGCCAGGAATCAAACTCCCGAAGCCTCATGTGAGCATGGAGGCTGCGTGCAAGCCTCGAGATTAGACAGCCGCCAGTTACCGTCATTACCTGACCGCACAGCCGCCTGCACACCACGACCCGGAATTATAAACGCTGCTGAGCTGAAGCTGTGTACACGATGGCTTGTATATATGTTTGCCTTCGCTCATACAGCAGCCATTATTTCATACTCATGTTAGAATTGATATTAAAGTGATAACATACGAAAAACTAAACTATTGGTACTATCACATAACTGTTATGGAGATACTGACTGTTTGATTGGTTAGAATCTTTTATAAATATGGCTTCCAGAACCCTACCAGGCCCTAACTCCACCCTCTCCACTCCGCACTAAGAATTACGGGGCAGAAATTACCAGTCCGGCCGTCTGAAATTAGTCGTTGTGACTGAGCTGTGGCTTCAGGGAAAACCAGTCTGGTGTCAAGGACTCTAAAATAACCAAGAGATACGTGACCTCTAAATTGCATAGTATCAGCTAATTTACTGTTTTAACGATAAACGAGGGACAGCAGTCGACGCAGGAGGTGTCGGTGTGTGCTGGGAGGTTGAGGTGGGGGGGCTGCCTGCAGTAAGTTGTATATTAACATGATATCAGATGGGATTTTTCTCTCGAGTGAAAAATGGCTGTTTGGTAATTTATTGAATATATATATATATATATATATATATATATATATATATATATATATATATATATATATATTATGAATACCCTGGATGTGGTTTTTGTTTGAAGGCAGCGCGTGAGGCACAGTAGAATCAGCAGCAGCTATCATGGGCCGGGTTCTCGATGGGCACTAATTCCTTGGCGAGTTCCACTGCATACTTCATCTTAATATAATTTGTATGTTAGTTACGTCTTTTTGATATGGCCATAGTTGCATCAGTAGTATACGAGAGGATATTATGATGTGATATGTGAAATAAATCGCTAAGTATGACGTCCCACTAAGTCTACTATGCCATCGAGAATAAGGGTCTATGCCTCAGCTGCATCAGAAATCATGGACGTCACTGCCACGTGACAGGAAATTCCCTACAAATTCTTTTATGATCGACAGAGGACTGACTGGCTAACATGCCTCATTTCTCTTCGGGTTGGGCCACCTCTCGCATCTGCACGCGCATTTATAGACGTAGGCGTAGAGCTTTGTGCAGTTGACACATAGAGCAACGAAAAAATGTTCATATGGATGCTATATGAGCAAAATGGGATATTACAAGCGAAATGCAGCCTCCAGCATTCAATTCACAGCTGAGAATTAAGTGAAAGAAGAGCAAGATAGGGAGGAGACGGGAAAGGGGTCCACACCCAGAAGAAATGAGACTTGACGGGGCAGTGACAGGGAAGGGATGGGTCGAGGTAACCTTGACCGTGGTCCATGGGGCAGAGGGTCGTGTTCTAAGTGGCTTTGGAGATTTCGTAGCGCCTCTTCCCCAGCGACTTTTTCTGCACTTTATACCTCAGTATCCTCTTGTATTTTACAAAGCGAACTATGTCAGAATTAAAGGATATAATAAAGAAGAAGGTTAATGTGTATTAAGATTTTTAAAAAATCGCCCAGGAAAAGGCGCTACGAAGCCTCCTATTCCATCTAGAATATACAGACTGTGGTAGGGCGCATAACTCTCTTCCCGCCTCCAAAATCTAAAACATTGAACTTCCACAAGCACACCATCTTACCTGGCTGCCTTCCTTAAACAGTAACGGTAACATGAACAGTGGTGCAGAGGCGGCTACATCAGGACTAAGCACACGTACACCTACGGTACAGTCACTACAAAATTGCCTATTCTGTACACTTGACTTTGGTGCCACACGTAACGATCACTGACAGAAGCCTTGCTCAGCTAGAAAAATGAGGTGCCGTCCAGGAATTCTTTACACTTATGAGTTAGGAGGTGCAACGATATCATCTAAACCTTCATTATTGAAGACAGTAAATTATCAGGAAAATATTTGTAGTAGTACGATAATGCAGTAGCACATCCACAAAAACAGATAACCAATTTCAATCGTGGCAGTGATAACGCTTGGGTAACTGAGTTGGTGCTATAAAAGGAAGGAGAAAACGAGCTATCCCTTTATATTGCAACATACAGTATGATAAGAGCTGGATGTCACCAGAAGGTGACTGACAGAGAAAATCACTAAGACAATAGTAATGCTGTTTAGCACAAGTAGTACTGATTTTTACCATACAGTGTGTGCTATCTGAGTACAGTACGAGTATATCATACGTGTTAGAAACAGGACTGTTTCACTCTGCACAGGACTGACCTGTTGAGCAAACAACCAGAGTCGTAATGTTTATTCCGCCATAGTTACCAACATGCTCCTTAACTCATAAGTATTATCAGATTTCTTGGCCCGGTGTATCATACCGCAGCCTATAATTCCGTAAAGGTGCAGAATAATTTATAGTAACTGTACATACATACGCAGCAGGAATCTAATCTAGTATATTCTCGCTGTGGTGGAGGTGAACGGACCAAGGCAGTACCCAGGACCTGTGAAGGGGAAGGCAGGTGAACCCTTATGGGATAATTTTCCCTTATACGGTGACCGGACCACTTCCCTCAGCATCGCCACAAGAAAAATGCTCCGAAACGTCTACCTCTGAGTGTACCGCCGCCATGTTGGCCGAGGAGTGTAGAAAGCCAAATACCAATTATCGGCAGTTGGTCTCGTTCCATACAGTGAGAGACGAGACAGCACAACGGCGTCGGACGAAAGTTTTACGAGGGAGAGAAGCTAAGGAGCGCGGCTGGTTGGGGTCTGACGCTGTGGGAGGCGGGAAGTACAGTTGTTTTCAAAAGTTCGTGCCTTCCCCTTGCCCTTCGGTGACCCATACCACTATATTAGCTTGTGTAAAGTTGCATGTAGTCACTATAATCTGTCTGGTTAATTGAAAAGTTAAATTAAGTAGTATTTTTAGTGACATAATATATAATTTAATGAGTTACTGAAGGGCAGGAGATAGAACGAGACTTATGGAGGCAACATTACATGAGGGATATTGTGCTAGGAGAAAACCCCGCTGAGTGATAAAAGTAGCCTCTCCAGTCGGTAACGTCTTTTCCAGTTTCACATAGGCTACTACTAGACGATTTTATTCAGCTTCAGGTCTATATCTTGCCGTGAAGGGGTTAATGAAGGCCACATCCAACCCGTCCAGCTCGAGAAATATCCAGTAAGCTCTGTAATATCGTCTGGTGATATAAAGAATACAAAACACGTCATCGATGTGAAGAGATTAGCGCCTTGAGTCCAATGCTATATTCTTCACTTTATTCTTGCTATCTCCTGGCCAATGTCTTCAACTCTCTCTCTCTCTCTCTCTCTCTCTCTCTCTCTCTCTCTCTCTCTCTCTCTCTCTCTCTCTCTCACTTGCGCACAACTCGAGTAAAGCCGCCACTAGAGATATATCCTTCTTAACTCTAAATTATCCGTCTGGAGGCAGCGAGAAAATAATGGAAAAATAAAAAAAAAAGTCCCCAGGCTGAAGAGACAGAACTTTCACTGCATACGCCTTGTCCCAGCCGAATAAAACGGCGTGGCATGAATGAGAAAAAAATCCCTCCCTTCCACCATCACAGTGGAGAGCTTTCGTGTGTGTGTGTGTGTGTGTGTGTGTGTCTTGCTCTGTAGGGTCTCTGAAATGTGAAACTGCTGAAATTGATAACCCGTACCCAGTGTAAGATTCAACTAAGTAAGAATCTTGCAAACCAGTCGTGTTGAAACCCGGATGTGGTGTGGATTTGAAGAACCCTTTTGACGATCAGATAAACAATAACGTGCCGCCTGATATGAGTGATGGACAATAAAGAATTTTTACGAACGCCCGAATCCATTCCCGCCAAGATATCCAGTTATAAGTGCCGAGTGCGTGGCTGAACATAAGGTATATCAGTATGGGATCGGAGCCTTTATGTTCCTCGGAAATGAGATCGACACCTCTATGTGCTTCAGAAATTGGGTTTTATGTGGCCAGTGGTGAATTAAGATTAGTGGGGATGAAGGGGGCTTGTGTATGAATGAAAAATCAGGGCAGATCCAGGGTAGAGTTACGGGAGAATAGCACTGCACTTTTTAGCCGAATAATTGTGAAACTTACGTAATGTTCTAAAAAGTTTGTTGAACTCCGGAGATCACATCACAGGTTTCGAAAGGTATTGTTCACTGTCTCGTTATTTATCGTAATGAGGTGAATCGACAGTGCGTAAAACTGACCATCCTGCACCCTGACTCTGCTGAATAAATTAAGTAGCTACTGCAGGAAGGAATGCGCCCTCTATTTAATTTCTTTCTGTATTTATGTATTTATTTATTTATTTATTTTTTAGAGGGTGGGTTGGAATGGACCTGAAAGTGTTAACTGTATATTCCATGAGATGCACAGTTGCGAACAATACCGCAATTCTCTCTCTCTCTCTCTCTCTGGTATTGGTGTTCCCATCTACAACCACTCAGCTTTATACGCAGCGAGGCAGCGTTACTCTCTTCACTCCAAGGACGCATTTTTTCAACTCCTCTTGGTACCGCTGGACGATTTTATTTCGGGGGAAGAGGCCTTGCAGTGAAGGGGTTAATGAAGACTATACCCAACACCTTCCATTAATAAAGCCTGCCCGAGGGTGAATAAAATCGTCTGGGAATAGCAACAAGAAAATAAAGAAGCCCTCAAAATGAAATGACTAACTTGACTTCCTCCAGTAATTTTCTGTGGAGTAAAAAAAAAAAAAAAAAAAAGCTTGAGATGATCTTACTGTTCTTATTTGTTTCGTTTCACCAGGATGGCACTGTGGGGGAGTACCTGGTGATCCGCCCGCTCCCAGCTTCGCTTCACCAGCTGGCTCAGGGGGAGGAGGAGGCCGACACCAACCAGCTGCCCCCCGACGACGAGTTTTTCATGGACGAGGCGGAGGAGATGGGCGACCAGATGGTGTTCAGTGACGGCCTGCCGCTTTCGGCCGACGACAGCACTGGCTCACTACTCGACCTCCAGCGACCGTGAGTAACTTCCTTTGTCGTTTAGTGCATCCCCATTGACTAACTTCCACGATACTAAGGAAATTGATAAAGAAGGGAAAATACGGACAAGATCAACTAAAATATGTCAGAAATAGGAGGCAAAAAATAGGTCTAGAATATGAAAAACTGCATTTGTGTGAATGATGAGTATTTCTGAGAGTGTGGAGAATGGAGGTACTTGTAAAATATTATGCAAGAAGAGAGAGGAACCGTTTATATATAATCACCCAGGCAACATTGATTCCCTCTGACGGTGCATAAGAATCCTGCATTTCATCCCAGGTAACGCAGTCAACGGGTAGCGTATTCTAAGCGGCATAGGAGGCTTCGTACCATCGCTTCTTCACTTTTTTTTTTTTTTTTCACATTGCACCTTTTCCGTACCAAAGCGATACAAAAATATATAGATAAAAAAAATAAAAATCAACCTGTAGTATGGATATTAAATTACTAAGAAACGGGACTGTGAGGCTTCCAATGTCAAGTACAGTACCACCCTAAAAGAAAACGAAGGCAAGCCAAGCATTCTGAGGTATTCTAGAGATATTTATTTTGCACAGTAGATCTCATTATTTTCTCGTGTTATAGCCTCTTAATTCTAACAAATATTTTAACTATCACTTACAAGAGAATATTCACGCGATATATGTCAAAATACACAAATAAGGAAGAGATGCTAGGACAAAACAAGACCCCAGTAGCAGAGGCTGGAGTGGCCAGGTGGACGTCGCCGTGACTGTCAGCTGGTTTTTGTACTGCTGACTCACTGGTTGAACTTCTGGCGGACAGTGGGAGCAGGCAACACAACATCCACACTTTTGCTTTAGTTTTACTTTTTGTAGGAGACGGAGGAGCAGAAAACAAGGGAGAAAGAAGGAAACGTGGAAAAAAAGAAGAATCGAATAGGAATCTCTCTCTCTCTCTCTACTCGTAGATACGCACATCGCTCGTAAAATACAGTTCTCCCTCATCTAATATCACTGTACTTTTTGAACGGGGAGAAGCACACTAACGGGAAAGAAAGAACGAATAACGGAAGGAACACAGGATTATTATTAGACTGACCACCTCACCGTAGTTTTGGCGCGCGATTTTTCTCCTACGGTAATTATGAAATGACAAGAACGGTACTTAGAGCTCGGTATTTCAGTACTGTTAGATGAGTACAGAGATAAGGCAAGTTATTATTATTATTTTTTTATTGCCTGGTACGCGTTTCTCTTTACAGTTATTATGAGGTAATGAGTTCAGCCTTCACAGTACGTCGTATTTCAAAACATGTTATTCTACTTGGCTTTGGAGATTTCGTAACACCTCTTCCCCGGCTATTTCGTTTGTTCATTACATTTCATACGCCCCTTGTAAATTAACGATGCCAATTCTACCGATATTAACACAATAAAGAAAGCATAAAGGAAAATGTGTATGTAAATCATATTGCCAAGGAAGAGATGTTACGAATCCTGTTATGCCATCACAGACTACGACCCTGAGATAGATAAACAAAGAGATATTGTTAGTTTTTTTTACCCTCCACCTGGCCAAGTTAGAGGAGGGTGTTATTATCACTGGGATCAATAGGTGTCCGTCCATAGAGCTGGTCGACAGGGTGGCTGGCCGGGCATAGAGATTTTGTTCCCAGGCCAGAACTCAGAAAGTATTCACTGTAGAATCATAAACTTTCACATAGTGTCTTATAGTGAACCGGTGCCTTTTGACAGGTATAATGTTGTCTTACGTTTTTTTTTTTTTTTTAATAATGACAATAAAAAAAATATATATATATATTTTTTCCAAAGATTTCAATGCCACCTGTGCAAGGAATCTGAGGGTTATGTGTCCTCAAGGCATTCTCCTTACGCCAGTGGTTTCCAACCTGTGGGGCGCGCCCCCCAGGGGGGCACGAAGGCTGCCTGGGTGGGGGGCGAAGGCTTGATAAAGAGGGTAATTATATTTGAAAACTATGAATTATGATGGAATTCATTAATTTCTAAATATGGAGAAAATATTTCAGATATGAATAAGAAATCTAGTTATCTGAATATATAAACAGTTTCGAAAAAGAATCTATGATATTTATTGACATGTGCCAACTATGCCAGTAAAATACAGTATTTGAGGAAGGGGGGCGGAAGGAACGTGTCATTCAGTGAGGAGGGGCGAGAATTAGAAAAGGTTGGAAACCACTGCCTTACGCCCACCTGTAAAAGAAAAGACTGGGGAGGGGGGTGAGCGCCGTTATGTGCTTGGTTAGGTGTGCAGGGAGGTAGAGGGTACGTGCTTGGTCAGATGGAGGGATGCAACAGCAAAGCGATGCCTACGATTTTACCATCGAACGGCTACACTTAGTCTTTTGTGTGTGTGTGTGTGTGTGTGTGTGTGTGTGTGCTGCCTGTTACTTATGTGACAGTAACTATATCACAAAATCAATATTATTCATATATATTTGGACTGTTACTATTTCTTCACTGTGGTTAGGCTGTACGAATATAATGAATATTGTTTGTAGTGTCGTGAGTATTAAGGTATGTGTTATTACTACATTATAATCACGTGTAGTCTGTGTTGTATTGTTTAATATACTGCAGTGTCATGTCATTTTAACTTATTCATACCAGTATATGGTTTTTTCTCTCTTCATGGTAGCCTTCCCAATTCTGAGGCTGTATTATAACTACAGTATACCGTCTCTTCTTTCAGTCTATGAGACGTTGCTTCATGTTTTTTTACGTTAACCCATTCAGTCTCATGACGCGTTTCATTTCCTTACACTCTTTTTCACCTTAGGATATTTTACCTGCTCGTCGCTGCATGACTTCTCCCTTAATCTGAGTAAAGGAAGAATAAAATAGTGTATCATCGGACTGAAAGGGTTAATAGTCCTCATTCTGTAACCTTCACTATTAGAGGGTACAGGATCTGCTACGACTTACTGAGGAAAATGTCAAACCCTTAAGCACCATTTTTTTTTTTTTTTTGGCTTCGAGATTTCTCTGGCGTACTACACTTTTCATAGTACTAAGGGACGCAATTTAGGTGGTATAAGAAGCTTCGTATCACCTCTTCCTTAGCGATTTATTTTGCATATCGCCCCTTAACACTCACATTAATGTAGACAGCATTTATAACATAAAAGATGATACTGATGTGCTGTGTCAAGCATAAATCGTTAAGGAAGAAATATTCCGAACTCCCCCAAGCCACGTAGAAAAAAGTTATGATATTAGTATTCATTTTTTTGCAGGTTGTATTTTACTGAAGTTTAAGTGTTATAAATAATTTCGTCATAACTGTTTCTGTCTGATCATGCAGGCAGGACAATGAGGTAAACGAAACGCTGCCGGAGGGCTTGACGCTGCTAAGGAGACGCCGGGCGAGCGAATCCGAGGGCTTCCACATCGTGTACAAAAGAGAGGCGCCCACCGTGGACAGCGACTACGGTAGGTCTTAACTCGACATCAACAAAGGGTCATATTGATAAAGAATCCTAACCAGTTTTCATGATAAACAAGTCATTAAGTTTATTCGTATTTCAGACCTTAAAAGTTGATCACAGGTATTATATCAAACCCCTTCAACAAAAAATGAGTTAAGTTTAATAATAATTTTAATTCTGACATAGCAAGACTTAATTTTTAAAAAGTCATTGGACTAAATGGCTAAGCCTGTGTGGTCGAATCGATCTCCCGCTCACTACCATCATGCAACATAGACTTTTGACTCCTATATCAGCTTCCCAGTTACTCCTAATTTATCCAGATTATCAGATAGGCTTTTTACATCGTACCACCAGGGAAGGGCCATCCATAGTTTAGCTTCTACTTCATCCAGATTGTACAATACAAAATTTCCCTTATTCAGTACCACCAGATCCTAGTATTGCAATGTCACCCATTTGACTCTGGATTACCACACCTGGGACAGACTTTGTAGCTCTCAGTTCGTCCTGGGGACCCTAAATCGCAGATTGTGCACATAAATGTCTGGGAATTGTTTTACTATGGAAATAAAAAAGGAGAGAGACTTCGGGAGGATCTCATTCGGCAACAGTTCTGGACCGAATGATCGGCGAAAGCAATTGCATCCCAGTGTATGAGTAATATATTCACGTATTTCACTATTGTTTATGCTTTCAGCATTCATTATTGTACGTTTCATTTCTTTGCTTCAACTAGTTGTATTTTATTTTATTTTATTTTTGATAACGGTAAATGAAAGCAAAACTTAGGTTACTTTTCCTTTTGTTTTGGCAGAAAAGGCTGAAGCTGGAGAGTTTCTTAGAAACTGTCTTGACAGCACGACACAAAAAGGTGTTTTGCCGGCTGCTTCACTTATTCTTCGCTTTTTCTGTTGACCTTTACAGCAAAATAACTGGGGACTAAGCTGATGTTATTTCATCTTCTTTGCTGCTGAAAATTACTTCAGTTGTTTAATTTTTCCTATTAAAGTTTTGTAGACAAAACAGCATGCAAAGGATGCCGGTGTCCGCTACCTCACGAGAAGAGCAGGCAAACTGGGGCAAAAAGTTGGAGCGTGATCGGTCAGGAGTGGGCCAGGACGTATGATTGTCAGTTTAGAAGGCTTTCTAGCACCTATACCTTAATGATTTATTTTTTATATTTTTATTGGAATATATATTTTGCAAAATTCGAAATCAGAAACTGAATGTAGGAAAAAGTAAAGTTATGGTCTTCTAGAGGAAGTAGGTCACTGAGTGCGTCGTGTGGCTGAATAATAAGGAAATGGTTAACGTCAGTATATTCGTATATTTAGATAGTGTGATAAGCAAGGATGGGAGTTTAGAGGATGAAGTGGAAGAATGAGTAAGCAAGGAAGGCGAATTACAGGTTGGCTACACAGAAGGCGGTATATAAAGAACAAAGAAAGAGAAGTGGGCATGGAAGTAAAGAAACAGTTACACTACAACATTGTGATCCTCCCTGTAGAGTATGGAAATGATGCTTGGACTTTGTTGGAAAGACACACAAAAATCTTGAGTGAGAAGAATGGAAATAAGTTCGAGTGATGCATGTGGAGTAAGGTGGAGAGACAGACAAATGAGGCAATTAAGGAGCGTTCCGCTGTTGATGTGGACGTGCTGGTTAACGGTGAGAAAAGTACTCAGACATGGCTTGGCTATGTGCAGAGAATAAAGAATGAGAGACTGATCAGGAGAGTGTATGTAAGTGAGGTGAAGTTGGCTTAAAGGGAGGGGAGGCCTGTGCATGAGGTGGAGTGATTGGGTAGAGAGATATATGAATGAAAGTGGTGTGAGTTCAAGAGAGAACAGCCTTATGACGGAGTACAGGGTGTCATGGAGACAATTTTGAAGTGGCCATCTCTTCTGAGATTAAGGTGTCTGCTTATAGAAGGACAAAGAAGTACACTTTAGTAATCTCTTGTGTTATTTATATAATCTTAAAACTGACATACTTTGCATTAATTACACACGAGAGAGTATTAACATGGATATACAGACATAGAGCCCCCGTAGCCGAGGTGTATACGACCCCAAATCTCCTTACAGTAAACAGGCTTATATTCCCACCGGCTAAGGAAGGTCCCTAACACCACTTCCCTAGCAAATCGTTTCGGATTCTTTACTTTTATTAAAGCAGTCTGTGTAGCTATTAACACTGTAAAAAGGGAGAATAATAAAGTGCAATATACAGAATACATTGCTAAGGCAGAAATGGTACGATGTCTCCTGTGTCAGCAAGAATACGACTCGATGTCCAGCGGGTGACGTCATGTACCAAAGTGTGGATGGAGGCAACCTGTGAAAAGGGAGGAGGGTGTCCACTGGGGGACAGCCAGGGACAGAGACAGCCTGCAGGGATAGTGATAGTGGGGGTAGATATAGCAGTGTGGTTGTATGGAGGGTGGGTGGGGCTCGCCGCGGGGGGCTGGGCTGGTGGCAGGATACGGGACACAGTTAAGGTTATAATGTTGGCTTAGGAGGGCTTCCTTCACCTCCTCTTTGCTAGTACATATCTGCATTTAACACGCTTATAGTGTCTTATGAGTTATGTATGCAATTATGTAGATATTAAAAAAAGTATAACAAAGGGAAATAACGAGTTGCATTATTCAAGAAAAATTGCCAAGAAAGAGGTGCTAAAGATGTCAATTCATAAGGCATAAGAACATCCCTAAGAGCACAGAACTCAAAAATAGCCAGAAGAAATGTGAAAATCTCTGGAGTATTGCAGAAATATTGATGAGCACTTTAGATTTCACCGAAACTCAACATTATATAGAGACGATATTAGTTTCCCCAGATCTGATGCCTAAATCGCAGAAATGTCGTCTGCAGCCATTTTTGTTTTGCAATGTTCTATTTAGCGACACTTTCGTAGAGTTTCTGGTCAAGTACTTTTGATTATCGATTAACTTTACCATAACATTTTGCTATGTTTTGGAAATTTTGATGGTCACCGGCACTGTAGTTGCTTTATATATATATAGCCGGTATACTTTTTTCGGGGGGGGGGGGACTCTACGGTGGAAAGATATCAGCTGCAGCACTAAGCCAACATCAGTGCTAAGTTTTATGATGCTCAGATTTTTAACCTTTTCAGCTGGGTTGATGGCCAGGTGTAGTCAGATTGGAGAGTCAGCGTTACTAGTGACCAAGAAGACTCAGTCCTACCTTGTACCGTACCTGACCTTCATCGAATTTCATGCATCCACAACTTAACACCTTAACGTTCGATTTGTGGGAGTGACAGTTCCTTAAGACGAAGCAAACCGACTGTAGCTGTACCGTATATAAAAGTCACAGATATAAACGTAACTAAACACCTCGAGTCAAACAGGGAGGTGATATTAGCTGTTGGGTAAAGGGCAATTAGTTTAGGTTCACAGTACTGGCAGTAAGTGATATAAAAGATTGCTGATAAAAATATATATCCACCTTTACGAACAATCAGATAGGGAATGTAGCCAATTATCTCCCGGGTGAACTTTCCAATCACGGGTTAGTGGGCTATAAAGGTAATATAGTTCGTCATAAAGTACTCGCCCCGGCCGATTGGTGGTCTGATGAGGAAAGCCTTCATCGTTTCGGCTGTCGACTCGTTACGTTATTAGCTACTGAGGCTATATTGTGGGAGCCGGTAATGTGTGGGGTAGCACTTCTAACGCGCAAATGGAAAAAAAAACCTAATTCGATTCTCGGACCGGTCAGACTCTTCGACAAAGTTTGTTTCCCCCTTTGTCCTTGTCAGCCAAGCAGTACTTAGAAGAGCCTAGATGTAAACTGGGGCGTTGCGTGCCGTTCTAGTTCACTCATTTTAACTTAGGACCTAATATTCGTCCTTTTGCTGCTTATTTCACGTAACTCAGTGGCAAAAACAAGGTAATGCTTCAGTTCTACACCCTTTCCATGGTGCTCCTTCGTGACTAACATCATATTCTGGTATTTATTTCTTGTTACAGCTCAACATCCAAGACAGAGAGATGGCAATTTTGGGCCAAGCTAAAATGGACAGATTACTTCTAAATAAAGACTGAAACCATACAAAAAGATGATGGTCTGTCTTCATGACCTTCGTGTGGTGGCACCGATGTAACCAGGCAATTTCGCCACCCGGTTGTACAGATGTCCTTCAACTCCTTCCCTGTCCCGCAGGAGGATGAAGAACGCCGAAAAAGGGCAGTTTCATGCAGTTCACCGGGCCCACTACTAGATGAGCCTAAGAAAAAAAAAATGTAGACAGGCACGTTTCTCTCTCTCTCTCTCTCTCTCTCTCTCTCTCTCTCTCTCTCTCTCTCTCTTTCTTTCTTTGTCTTTGCCATATGTCGACACTGCGGTAGTCTGACAAAGCAGTCCATTACGTTTCGCTCCTGAAAGGTCTGTCTGTTGCACCTTAAATCCCTTATTACTGTCAGATTATTTTTTAAGGGTTGTATTTCAAGCGGCAGAAGAGGTTTCGTAGCACCTCTTCCTTAGCGTTTTATGCTGCATATTACATCGTAGCATTCTCTTGTATGTTATTTATTTCGTTTTAATGTCGACGTGGTTTGCATCAATGGCATACGAGAGGACACTGAAGAGTAATGTGCAGAATAAATTGCTAAGGAAGAGGTGTGACGAAATCCCCAAAGCCTTTCAGAATGCTGCCCTGAATATGAACCACCATTCAAAGCTCACCGTAACTGGATTATGGTATGCTTCTTTCGCGTGGCAAGTTTGCATCAGACGGGCTGAATGGTGTGTAAACTTTCCATTTAGCTCGCGTTAACCGGCCCTCCTCGCTATCTTTACCGACATCTAAATTAAAGACCCCTCCACACCCGCTAGGAGTCACAGTTATTAAGAAAAAAAAATCCTCCACACCCGCTAGGAGTCATAAAAATAAAAGTCCTAACCAATTTTTATAATGTGGAGAGGATGGAGGGTGAAAGACTGACGAAGAGAGTGTATGTGAGTGAGGTGGAGGGGGGAAGAGGGAGGGGGAGGCCGAGGATGAGATGGAGGGATGGGGTGGAGAGGTATATGAGAGAGGGGGGTGTGAGTTGGGAGCAGGGCAGTGAAATGGCGGGGGACAGGGCGACTTGGAGGCGATTTGTTTGTGGCTACCCCAAACGGGATTGAGGCGTCTGGCAATAGATAGATAGAGATAGAACAGTTAACTTTTTCCACAGATCGTTTTGTATTCATTTTTTTTTTTTTTTTATCACACTGATATGATTCTGCGGTGTTTGATAGCTGTATGAGTGAAGACAAATACATTCACAAGCAATTTTATGCATGACCTAAACTTATGAGTGTTTATAAATATGGACCCATGTTACAGAGTCCCCCGCGATTCTCCATTGGATGCTGTATTTTCAAACTTTCTTGCGCCTAAGTTGTTTAAGACGGCTTGCTTTTTTTTTTTTTTTTTTTTTTTTTTTTTTTTTTTCACTTATAAAACCATCGTACACGCCACTGTACAGCCAGAGTGAGTTTTAAAGTGAAAATATACGAAAAATCAAACGAATTCCGATAATATTAAACAGCTATAGAGATGTGCTTATCCTGCAAATAGGTAAGAACTCTTGATTAATACGTACCTTGACGATATTAGCTTACGTTTGGTTAAGTTACATTATATTATTTTAGGTTTAGATACGTAAGCTGGGTGAGACGAGTTCAGTTCAGGTTGGGGTAGGATTTGCTGAGGCTGTGTTGGGTTGAACGGGCTATCCTTCGATCCTGGACCTTAAGGTAATGTTGGTTTTAAAATCTGACCGTATTTCAGGTTGCTTAGGAGGCTTCGCAATACCTCTTCCTTGGCGATTTAGTTTGCATATTAGGATTTAAGTTTCAATTGTATGTTATTTAGAGAGAGAGAGAGAGAGAGAGAGAGAGAGAGAGAGAAACACTGGGAAGGAATGGGCATAAGACATCACTTTATTGTGTGAGGTGTGGGGTAGGCGAGTCAAAGAAGAGATGAAATAGAACTTAACCTCTTGATCCGGTAACCTCTTTTACATTTTATTCTGGCTGCTTCAAGACGATTTATTGAACTTTAGAAAGGCCTGATGTACTGAAAGGATTAATGATGTCTGTCTCTAACCCCTCCTGTTCTCCTAAAGTGAATATAATCTTTTGTTTTTATCCAACCCCTGATGGACGAAAAGACTCCCCTAAGCTGAATAAAATCGTCGGGTGGCAGCAAGAAATAGACAAAAAAAGAAAGAAAAGGCGAAAAAAAAGGGGGTTATGGAAGGAGAGTACATAGCAGGGATGGAAGGGGTGGTGGTATGGTTAAGGGAAGGGAACGTTGGATGGTTGGGTGAATGTATGGCAAGATGTTTGGGTGGATAAAAGGTGAAGTGGAGGAGAGTAGGAAGGCAAGATGAATGGATGGTTAAATGAATAATAAAATGGCAAGAAGTAATAGTAGTAGTAACAGTAGTAGCTTCAACTGCAGACCCTTATGAATGTGAACTTGGTAGACTGTTGGCCGAAAATGCTCCTCTTCCTCAGTTCTCCATCTTCTTTTCCGGGGGTAGGGAGGGGATTAGGGGACGCTTGTATAATCCGCTACACTACCCGTTCACATCGGTGCCACCACGTGAAGGCGCCCCTCTCCAGCACCAGGAAGGCAAGGGGAATGGTTAAATACAGTAGGTAGTTGGTGGGAAGGAAGGGCGAGAGAAGCGAGAGAGACAGAACATGAGACGGAAAGTAAGGCTGGTTTGTTTGGTAGATGGTGTGATCAAGGATGGGACGAATTGGTGTAATAGTTAGAGGAATGGAAGGAAAGATGGCTATTTGGATGTTATAAGACAGCTATTAGTCAGTTTGTATTCGCCCGATGGTGACTTGCAACTTGAGTGGTATATCGTGGTTACATGAAGTTCGATGAGCCGTCGTTATGAGAGAGAAACGAGTCTTCTTGGTTACTAGTCAAATCGGCTCTCTAATCCGACTACACTTGGCCATCCATCGCGCTGGGGAGGGGTTAGGGATCTTTGTCAGGTTAGGGCATACGCGCTGTGTCGGGATGGATGTTATAGTTAGTGGGAAGGAAAGGCTATTGTTACAGTAGTTGACTGAGTAATTGTGGTATAGACAGGACTACTGAAAGAAAAGACTAACTAAACTTTGCCTTGTTTAATTCGATCTAAAACTTCCATCTCTGCATCATAAATGTTGGACTGTAACAATATGCTAACACTAGAATATGGTGCTAGTCACGAAGAGGTGCTGAGGAAAGGATTTAGAACCATCGTATTGTCTTATTCAGCTAAAAGAATATATTGACAAAAGAACGAAAAAATCCAGCATATTAAGGTGGATAAACTGTAATGTCATGAAAGAGAGAGAGAGAGAGAGAGAAGGAGGGTCAAAGGATGGCAGGCAGTGATGGGTAGGGGAGGTAGGAATGTGTAGGGAAGGCAGGAATTGGCAGGGCAGGCAGGAATGGGTAAGGTAGGCAGGTAGGGTAGGTATGGCAGGTTAGGGTAGCAAGAGTGTGAGAGGCACAGGGGAGTAGGGTAGGCAGGAGAGTGGAAGGCAAGGGAAGATAGGGAGGCAGGGGAGGACAGGGATCCGGTAGTAAGAGAATGGGAGGCAGCGAAGGGAAGGGAAGGGTAGACAGGAGTGTTGGTGAGGCAGGGAGGGGTAAGGTAGCAAGAGAGCGGGAGGAAGGGGAGAAGGGGGAAAGGTTAAGGTTGGTATGGAAGGGTGGGAGGCAGGGGAGAGTGGGATAGGCAGGTAAAGGTAACGATAAGGTGAGCAAAATTCTTGGGTAGGCAGGCAGGGCAGAGTAAGTCAGGAGGGAATGTGTAGGGTAGGGCAGGGAAGGGTTAGGCAGGAGGGAGGAAGTGAGGCAGGGCAAGGAAGGGTAAGGCAGGAGGGAGGGAGGGAGGGAGGTTGGCCTGGGGCTGGGGAAGACCAGACACCGGCCAGACGAGACCCCGGGAAAGGTTACCCACCCACCCACCCACCCGGTGAAAGTTGCTAGCACTCCTCACCTACCCCCTCACACCGCAACCACCACAGTTACCCCCACCACAACTACCAGTTACCCCACCACAACAATTACAGTTACTCTTGCCACAATAGCCAATTAGCTCCACCGCCTCCACCACAGTTACCCCCACCACAACTACCAGGTACCCCACCACAACAATCACAGTTACTCTTGCCACAATAACCAATTACCTTCACCGCCTCCACCACAGCTACAAGTTACAATCACCACAGTTACTCCTACCACAGCCACCACCAAAACTCCCACCACTCTTAGTAATTCTGCCTCAGCTACGCTATTACAAGTACCACACATACCACAACCGCCCGTCCACCACATCTACTAAGACTACAGTACAACCACTCCCCTCCTACCACACTAGCCATTACTACCACAAATACCTCCACCACAATTACCACAGCTACAGCCACCTTTTGCCACCACATTTACCACAACTGTATCTATTCCCACCCTAATTACAACCCTTCCTCCACACCACACCTACCACAGTTAAAACCATCCTTCGACCCCAAACCTACCACAACTACCACAATCATAAACATCGCATCTCCACCACAATACCCTCCTACTTGATCCCCTTTACAATTACCACAACTACAGATCTTCACCAGCTCCACACCTGCATTAGCTCAGTTACCACAGCCTTTCCACCTATGAGCTTCCACAGCTGTTATAACTACCACAACTACCTTAGCTTCTACAACTGTTCGGAACTACAATAACCACAGAATTCCCTCCACTGCCACAGCTACCACCACATTTACCACATCTACCTTATAAGTGTATCTCTCATAACTCTTATAACTCACATAACCTACAAACATAAGGTAACTACAATCCACCACTACAGTCACTCACATCTACCACAGCATCCTTGCTAATGTAGTCACCTTACTTAACCACAACTACCACAACAACCATTTAGCACTCACGCACCACCACCACCACCACCACTACCACCACAATAAACATCACAATCACCACCGACCCAAGTAACGTTACAACTACCAACACTACCACGGTCACCTCCACAACCACCATTACCACCACCACAACCATTATCAGCAAACACCACAACTGTCACAGCTACCATACTCACTATCACCGCTACTACCATTTACCACAGCCACTGACAGGCTATCACCACAGCTCACCACAAATCCCACCACAGTAACCACAGACACAACCACTAACAAAGTCACCGCCACCACCACCACAACCACAACCACAACCACAACTCCATTTAGTCACACCACTTTCGTCGGATCAGCAAGCAGAATATCACAGTTCGCAAGATTAAGAATGGAGGAGATAGGAAGAGGGAGAGAAGAGGATGGAGATAGGAAGGAGTGATAGGACGTAAGTGGAGGGGATGGAGAGGAGGAGAGGAGGCCGGGAAGAAAGGCCGGAGATAGGATGAGTGATAGAGCGAGGATGAGAGGGGAAGGATGGGAGGGGACGAGGCGGAGGGGGTAATCACCTCGATATTGATGATTATGGTAATGGTAGGATAGATATGAAGGTGAAAAATAGACTTCTTAATGGCAGGATATATTGGAAGGCTAAAAAAAAAAAAAAAACTAAGAATAAGGAAGGAAATGGAGACTTGAATCACCGACACCGTAATAAGGAAAAAAAAATTAGAGGAAAGGAGGAATTAAAAGCACCATCCATTACTAAACCCCTCCAGCCCGGGAACGTCTTATTTATTTATTTTTCAATTTTTATTCAACATCAGACAGTAACGGACATGGCGACGTGGAGGCGATTTGTTTGTGGCCACCCCAAACGGGATTGAGGCGTCTGGCAATAGATAGATAGATAGATAGACAGTAACGGTGGAAAGGAAATCTTGATTGGGAAAGAATCGGACGTCAGATGAAAGGCGTGGGCTGTGGCATACTGATCCTTCCAGAGAGAGAGAGAGAGAGAGAGAGAGAGAGAGAGCGGTGTGTACCCTCAATAATTTCATCAGTAATTGTATCGAGATGACGAGCGCTGATATTGATGTGGCAAATGAAAACAGGTTCTATTATACGAGGCGGATACATGAACAAGAGGGGTCGTATATACCTCACAGTGGCGAGTTACATCCCTACTGGCGAGCGAGCTTATAATAATAATAATAATAATAATAATAATAATAACAGAAAGAAGAGGAGAAGAAGAAAGATAAGGAGAACTGCAAAATGAGAGGTTAACTGAGATGGGTGACTGAGCAGAGAAAATAATGTAGAAAGGATTACATTGACAGGAACAGGAAAACAAAGAATGAGAGATAAGCCTTTGAGACAGAAGACGTAATTTTGTTCCCTACAGATTATCTATTTTAAGTTTACGGGAGATTTTTTGTAGTGAAAAGATTAATGAGGTGTATATCTGACCCCTCCAACTTTTTAAAAATCTCTCAAACGCTGAACAGAATGGTCTGGGGATGGCATATAGAAGGACACCTGATGGGGGAATAAGAAGAGGAAGACACTGAACGAGGTGAGAGGAAAAAAGCGAGAGAGTACTTGAGGAAAATGGGGATAGACTGGAGTAAAGCGTGGATACAGAAATAGAATTGTTGCAGAATGAAGGGCTAACTGAGACTGCCAGTAGACCCCAAGCTGATAGGAAGTTAGCCCCCTCAAGCCGAACTCCTATTAATTATTTCACACTATCACCAGACGATTTTATTCATGACAAAACTATGGTAGGGAAGGGGTTAATGGCTACTTCTTGCTCCTCCAGTTAGAATGGTCCCCCCTAAGCTGAAGAAAATGGTCCAAAAGTAGTAAGAAAACGAAAATAAGCGTCAGCAGTATAAAGGAGTTAAGGATATGAAAACTATGGCAGATGGAGGAATTGAATGGAAGAGAGAGAGAGAGGGAGGGAGAGAGAGAGAGTATATTTTGAGTTGGTGCAGGGTATACGTTTGAGGATTTAAAAACCCATGTGGAAACTAAGGATATAACTTTCACATGCCAGAATTTAATGCTTGACCAGTGCATTAAGAAGAAGTATTTTTTACTGTAAGCAATCCACCGCCAAACGACTATCTTCAACCTAGGGAGGGTCTTTGGTAGTAGATGGTAATTAATGTGATAGCGAACCATTAGTCACAAAACTCTCCTAAAGTAAAAATTAAAAATCGTTTGTCTGTTGCTCATAAACAACCTAGGAAGAATCTCAGGTAGAAAAAAAAGTTGATGAAAGCTATTTGAAAGTCTCCAGGTTGAAAACTGTCTTCCAAGCAGAAAAAAAAAAATGTAATATGGTTGCAAGAATAAAGCCAGTGACGTTCTTTAGCTGAATATGGTGAGTGTGGTGAGAACTTGGTTGGGCAAGTCAAACGTTGTCATCATATTTTCCTCAATACAGTTTCTCTTGTGTCGCCCCGGGATGATATGGTAGGAGGGCAGTTCAATTCTCTTCTTCCCTCCATGCTGTCCCTCTCTCTGCCATCTACAGTTCCCTCGGTTCATTCTGTTTTGCCTTCTCTAGTCTCCTGCTACCCCTTCCTCCATCCCCTCCCTCGTCAGCCCAATCCCCCCCTTCAGTAGTCCCTTCTCCCTTTCCCTGATTTACCCTTTCCCTCTTGCCCCCTCCTCTTACTTACTTACCCCTCTCCCTCCCCTTTCTGTCCCCATCCCTTCCCCTGTTGCCCCTTCCCCCAACCTTGCTGCCATCTCCACTTTCCCCCTCTGCCCCTTTCCCCACGCTTGCCTCCCCCTCCCCTGCACTCACATCTCATCCCAGCGGGGTGGATGGTCGGGGCTGCTGCAACACAAGTGGCAACAGTTGGAGCACATGTCATTCCCGTTGCCGACTTCATCATTGTGGATCTTGCTGCCGAGGATTAGTGTGATTTATGATTCGCTTTGACTCACTGATGGAGGCAATGTTTAGGGAAGCTTCTTGTGCACGGGCCAGATTCAGGTGCGCAGACAAGCATCAAGTTAGAAGACAGGCTTCAAGTGCACAGGTAACGTGCAAATGCGCAGAAAATATGAGGTGCTTCTAAACTGGTAATCTAACGATTCCGAGACAGTTAGCTCTCTTCAAAGCAGTTGGGCATACCGTTTCTTCATCCTTCTAGCACAATGATATTATTATTTGACCCATGCTACCGTCAGACGATTTTATTCAGCTCTGGGACGTGGCACATACAGGGGAGCGAGAGGCCATAATCTAAGTGGCATAGGAGGCTTCGCAGCACGTTTTCCATAATGATATAGGTTACTTAGCATGTATGTTGTTCATATAGTTTTATTATTTGAACAGCTTGCACAAGTAGCATACCAGATGATACTTAGATGTAATGTGCACAGTAATTTGCTTTAAAAAAATAAATAAATAAAAAACGAGGTGTTACGAGACCTCCAAAGCCACATAGAATACAACCCTGAGTATTAGCTGGGTGTCACCTATACAACAGCGGCTGGTGTGGCAGCCTGGCACCAGACACACCTGGCATCATTGACACCTTTGCTTCCCATGACGGGTTTTCTGCATTCTTGATTTGTTCTGACAGTTCTCTTTAGCTAACGAAATATCTCTCGTATGAAAAGTCTTTGATGAAGGGCGTATCTAACCTCTCGACTTAGAAAAGTCTTTACAAAGCTAAATAAAGAATTGTCATTGAGCTAAATAAAGAATTGTCATTGGACAGTAGGAATAAAATAAAACAAGAAACGCATCATCGGAGTGAAAGGGTTAAAGCTTCTGCCACTTACCTTGCAGTTATCTAAAGCAAGCAAAGAAGAACGACTGGTGGGTTAGGTCAGGCTAGGTTAGATCAGAAGCTTGACTAGGTTTAAATGTTCTTCCTTGCAGGGGAAATGGGTGATTTCTCGTAAGAAGAATTTTTACTTTCTAGATACGTAGCAGCAACCACCCTCCTTTCCGAGGCAAGTTATATCCAGTATCTATTATAATGCCTTGGGCCGAAAAGAATAAGAGATCCTGATTAAAAGGTTTGACTTTCTCGTGACTTGGTAGAAGAAGCCCCATTACATCCTCATGTCACACTCTGCTTCTGTCATACCGGAACTCTGAATAACTCAGAGACTATCGTCTGATCTAACAGTTGATATACTGTACACATTCCTGACGAAAAATGGAGAATTCTTGTGTCACAGCAGCAACCAGACCCTTCCCCCACCCAGCCTACGATAGCCACATCGTACCGAGACTGTAAATAACCTGGAGTGCCCCTTCTTATATAAAAATGAAAACACGAATTCCTGTTTTTAAAAAATGATTTATCTGTGCCAGTCTCTCACTTGCACACCTCCCAAGTCCTGGGGCCACGTCATACGAGGCTGTAAATAACTTTGAGTGCCCCTTCTAATTAAGGACTAATTTCAGTAAAGAATTTTGTCATACTTGTACCATCCCTCTTCTTGGTACCACGTTATATCGAGACTATAAATAACGAAGGATACTCCTTGTTATCGAAGCACAAAAATGTGCATTCCTGCTGAAGAATTCTGACATTCTTGTACTAGAGTAGCGACCACCTCCACCTCCCTTTCCCCCAACCTTCTAGCACCACTGGCCGTGTTTACAAACTCTCCTAAGCTTAAGTTGTGTGCAAGATTGCCTGTATTTCCGTTTGTCTTTACTCATACAGCTGCCAAACACTTTACAATAAATATAGAATAAATATTTAACTGATAAAATGCGAGAAACATAGCGGTACCTGATAAAAGTTAACTGATATGGAGACTTGTTCATCTTGTAAAATGGTTAGAGTCCCTCACAAATACCACCCCACGTCATAGCCAGACTCCATAATACAACCCTGGGTGGGAATTTCATATTTACGACTGATTCCCTGTCGTCACTTAAAATTTGTTTCCGCAGGAAGAACTAGAGACATTGGAAGACTCTGCCTTCTCTTGTCCTTGCCCTTCCTGGGAAATAGATCTCAGTTA
Organism: Coenobita brevimanus; assembly: GCF_032717465.1. Classification (NCBI taxonomy): domain Eukaryota; kingdom Metazoa; phylum Arthropoda; class Malacostraca; order Decapoda; family Coenobitidae; genus Coenobita; species Coenobita brevimanus. The sequence continues at coordinate 1,800,036 of NC_137004.1, read as the reverse complement.
CGACAGGGAATCGATGGTAAGTGTTTATGAATCTGGCCCCTGCTGCGCTGAGTACCCCGACGCCTGAGGGTAGCGGCAGGTGATCGAGTGCTGTGTGACTTCCCTATCATTCCTCTCAGTTCGATTATGCCTTTCTTATTTCATTTGTGCTATGTTCAGCCAGACGGCTGTATACAACGTAGGAAAACTTCCTGTAATTTCTGGGTTAATGGAGGCTATATTATAGGCCTCTCGTGCTGAACGGGTTAAAGAAGGTGATATCAAACTTCTGATAAAAAATTCTCTCCTACGCTGAATAGATCGTGTAAAGATAACAAGAATTATTTACTAAATGTGAGAATTCGTCCCAGAAACGAGAATGAAATAGTCGAAATACAGTATCTGTCGAGGTCAGGGGGTTACTGAAGACTGCTCATATTCCCCTAAATACGGTGTTAGATTTCCCTGTTTGTTCTTGCTACCAGCACATGATTTTATTCAGTTTTGGGAGTCTTTTTGTGGTGAACAGGTAAAAAAAAAAAAACTGCATCTATCCTGAACAGTCGAAAAGTCCCTCCTAAACTGTCTGTAGAAAACAGGAGTAATTTGAAAAATATGTTATATGGAGCAAAGTGATTAAGAATTAAGAGCTGCGAGGCAACATGAATAAACTCTTCTGCCGGCAGTTAAATTAAGATAGTTCCGATTTATGTAGCTGTCAGAGGGTTAACACTGATAGAATACTGACAGGTATAGTCTTAATCGAAATCTTGTCTTCCGCCATCGTCCAGATCTTTATACTTATTTCTTGATTTAATCTGCAGCGTTCACAAAGGCGTTATCAGTGACAAGTTTGACCTTCAGATACTACGGGACGTGTAATACGGATTGTAGTGTGCTGTTAAGATGATTCATAACCATAGCTCTGAGTCAGTTCATCCAATTTAGGGAGGAGGGGTGATATAGATTTTCTTGGACTTGTCAGCACGTGATATTATCGTATACAGGGATTTAGCAAAGTTTTCATGCCGTCAGTGACTTTACCACACAGCACATAATTATCTCCAAGTTACACACTTCCACGTCACATATTAACGCACGACACACTGGCACACCAAACATTGCCAAAACACAGTGCCACACCAAACATTGCCACATCACATACTGCCACACCAAACATTACCACACCACACACTGCCACACCAGGCATTAAACACACCACACACTGCCACACCAAACATTAAACACACCACACACTGTACATTTCACAGTCATACCTTCTACTGCCACGTATCCCGTCTTCTACTGAATAGAGACATTTTTAACACTACACATAGCCTTTAGCACTGAACGCCCTCAACGACAATTAAAAAAAGCATACCTAGCACACATGAATTAATATGAATACACAGCATGAGCGGTGGATAGAAAAGGCACCTCACAGCACTAACTGAATTAGCTCATCAAAGCAGTTATTTTCCGGACGTCAGCGGCAGGCAGCGAGTATGCCATCCACCTGCACCACTCTGACTCATGTGCCCTCCAGCTGCCTCGCCCGACCAACTTTAGAAGATAAATACCGGGAATTAATGGAGGGGTAAATCAGAGGTCTGGGGGAGTGAGTGGGGAACAGGTCACGCCCCAGGCAGGACCCACATCTGTACAGACCGCACCCGAGTGGCAGGTGTGCTAGTGCCCTTCGTACCCACACCCACACCCACACCCACACCCACACCCACACCCACACTAACACCTGAACCGACACCCACATCTACGATACATCTAAGCTCATAGGCATACCCATTTCTACACGCGCAGCCACAGCTACACCCACATACACAGCAATCTCTAACTCTGTAATACCCTTATCCATATCTACCCCCACAGCCACTACCAACCACACCCACACCCACACCAGTAGTCAGCAATACCCTCATCCACATCTACACTTACAAGCACACCTTCATTTGCATCTTAAGTTAGTCACACCCACACCTACAGCCACACCCATTTCTATACTCAGTTACATCGTCATCCACATTTGCACGCATAACTGAACTCATACTGTTGCTTTCTTTCCCACCCACTTCCATACTTGATACACCCATACCAACACCCACAAAGTTTTCCACACTTATTCCAAGTTTCCACAGTCAAACCAGCACACTCACCTATGCTTCAGTACCCACACGAAGAACAGGCATCCACATCCCCAAAATAACCCACATTCAAGCTAGCCACCCTCTCCCACACTACACTGCCTCCCACACCAAATAAACCCACACCCACAGCACGCAATCATATCACCACCAACAAGTATCCACATCGAACACTCCGACCCACCCATGCATCAGCACAGCACGTACCTGCACATTCACACCTACAACCACTCACTCGTCATTATACGCATTCAGCCATACACATACAGCCACATATAACGAGAACAATACAAAATTAACATGTATACTCAAACCCTCATACAGTGAAGCACAGGCACTTATACTCCTTTTCCATATTCTCTCCATGTTAGAACAAAGCTTACAAAATTACCTGCGTTTCCTAGTATCTACAGACACTTGAAACCAGAACAGCCAAGTACTTGCAACACCCAGTACCTTTGACACTCACTACTAAGAACTCGCTTCCACAAATGTTGGTTAGTGCACAAACCAGTAACGTTAGCATTATCAGAAGAATTGTAATGGAATCAATGGTGGGTTCCATACCTCCAAAGTGAAGCTTACCAGAGTGGAGACTGCTTTCGCTGAGATGTAAATAAAAACCTCTGGAATCGGCCCCTAGTAGTTTGGTGACAACACTGGCCCGGTGACCGACTCTGCATGAAGAAGCTGAAGTTCACTAAAAGAGTTGTATTCTACGTAGCTTCAGAGGTTTCTTAGCACTTTCCCTTGGTGATTTATTCTGTACATTACACCTCAATATCCTCTTTTGTAGTATTGATGCCAAGTATGTCGATACGAAGTCGTCAACCCTGAAGGTCGGAATATGAGATTCGCTGCTGCTTACAAAGTACGGTGCTTAAAGACCCTAAACCTTTTTCATGCAACAGTGGTGTGATTCTGCATGGCACTGGTTTACATTTTTTGAGAGTTGATAAATTTAGTCAAAGGATATCAATAACCCAAATTAAAAATGTACCTGGTAGTTTCATCGCCACCTGTTGTTATGAGTCGTAAAAAATCTCATGTAATATTTCATTTAAAAGATCCAGATACGACAAGTGTTTGATATGGTTAAACTCGAATTGACTCGACTCGGGTAGAACAGAATTTTTCTCAGCCTTTACTCTGTCCTGTAGATAGTGCGCAGAATTTAAGCCTGATACTTTAGCTCTTTCTTTTTTTCTTTTTTTTTTTTGGGGGGGGGACAAATTTGATGTAAAAATTTTTATCTTACCCCCTAGTCAACAGACATAGAAACTTTAACCAAATCAAGAGAATATTAAAGTGTAATGTGCAAAAAAAGAAGAAGTTAAGGACGAGTTGCTACGAAGCCTCCTACGCCACCAAGAATACGGGCCAGAGAACCACAGAAAAGGACCCTTCCCAGTTATGAAGTCGAAAGCGTCCCTCCAGTCGTGGCTTTTAAATTCCTTGTCTGGGAGTAAGTGGCGGGGTGGGTGGTGAGTCAGGGTACAACCGTAGTATCGAGACCTTTGCTTGCTTATATTTCCCAAGCACAACGGAACGGTCGCAGACGGCATCCAATCTTTTGGTCTAGTGTTTGTAAATTATCGAACTCTTCCCAGTTTGCGATGGTTAAAGTTTTCCAGACATATCTTTCAGACTGACCCTGAGGACACGAAAATAAAGGCTGCTTTGAGGGCTATAGTTCTACTTCCGCTGGCTTGCTTTTCAAACAACCCAGGAACACGAAGAAAGTAACAAATCTCTATTATAATTTCTGCGAAGCTAGCAATTAAAAAAAAAAAAACTATCAATAAAAAGAATCTTACAAAACCCTAAACTTTAGTGGTTTTATTTATCTAATCCTTGTTACCGCCAGGCAGTTTTATTCAGCCTAAGAGAGACTGACCGACAGGCGATGGCTTAAGATTTCTAAACTAATTTTGCAGTCGAGACCCGATAACACGAAGACGAAAAGGAGAGGGAGGGGGTCGATTTTCATAACCACAATATAAGCATAATTATTCCTCTTAGACTTTTAAGTTGTCAAATAATGCCCGACAAGCAGTGGTTCTAGTTTTTCAGGTGTACTTTACAGACGAAGCTCAGAATATAGATATTAATGCTACTGGTATCTTGTAATTCTACTTTCACATCAGGAAAAGAGCATCAGCGTTTTTCATCACGAGTCCCAGATCCGCTTGTCGACTTTTCATGATTTACTATTTTTCATCCATAATTTGCAGAGAAGTTCAGAAGGACGAAAGTAAAGACTTCCACAAGAAACCCAACGCCAGCAACAAAACTAATCATCTAGTGTATCAAATCACCTATTCAGCAATCGGTGGCTTCAGTTTTTCAGATTTACCTGTATTTTGTAGACTGACACTAGCACCACGAAAATACGGGCTACTTATGAGTGCTTCGACTTCCATAGCGACAATAAATGCAAATGGAAGTCAGTATCACCAAAAAAAAAATCATTGTTTCGTGTTCCAAATCACCCTACTGATTGATGTCTTAATTTCTGCAACATACTTTGAAGACATATCCTGGAAACACGATTTTAAAGACTTACACGCTCAGCAAAATGACCAACAGAATTAATTATCCCCTGTTCCAACTCTGCTGTTTCGATGGCTTCAGTTTTTTCAGACCTACTTTGCAGACAGGGAGGTGGAACACGAAAGTAAAGGCTTATCTTGACACTTACACCGCCGCCGCCTGACGTGTGGGTGGGGCCAGACAAGACCCACCGTTACGGCCCCGGGCTGGCCAGGGTTGAGGGCTCCTTTCATTGGGGTCTTCATTAGAGAGAGAGAGAGGTGTGTGTGTGTGTGTGTGTGTGTGTGTGTGTGTGTGTGTGTGTGTGTGTGTGTGTGTGTGCAGGTAATTGTTTTTTGCAAAGAAGTGTACATCTGAGACCCCGAGTGGATCAGTGAAGGTATTTGTGGGATAGACAAAGTGTTCTCTCTCTCTCTCTCTCTCTCTCTCTCTCTCTCTCTCTCTCTCTCTCTCTCTCTCTCTCCTACTCCTCCTCCTCCTCCTCCTCCTCCTCGCGCAAATAGGTTCCAAATCTCCCAGAAGCGGATGTAGGATTCTCGATCATATGTTTCCATGGATTCAGAATGGTCATCTGTCTTTACACATTTGAACTTTGCCAGCCTAGCCTCTGACCCCTACGCATCAAGGAGAGTATTATGGGACTAGTAACTCGTTGGTGTTGGTGTTGGTGTTAAAAATTAGGGTCTTGCGATTTATTTTGCATATTACGCCTTAACATTATCCTGTATGGTATTGAAACTGTTTTATTATCGACACCGACTGCATGAGGATACACATAAGAGAACACTAAAGTCCTATGTACAAAATAAATCGCCGAGGAAAAAGTATTACGAAATCTCCAGAGCCACTTAACATCGTATGCTTGTTGGCTCTGGAGGGGTTATTGGCATCATCTTCTTTCCAGTTTTTTCATTTTCTTTTCTTCTTATTTATACTATGTGATATATTTGCTTGTGTGCTGTTTATGCAATCTATGTCGACATTAAAAAGATATAGACAGTATAAATGAGACTATAAATGCGTAGTTTGCACAATAAATCGCTAAGGAAGAGGTGTTACGGGGCCTCCTAAGCCGAAGAGAACGCGTGTCTTAAGATTACGTCCTGAAGGTCCTCTCGCCCACAGCGCTGATGGAGCTGGACCACATCCCCGCCCGCAGTGCCAACGCCCGCCCCAGACGCAAACGCAGCGCACCCTACATCATCTACCCGGAGATACTGGTGCTGGTAGACTACGATGGATACCTGTGAGTAGACAAATTATCATCATCATCATCATCATCATTATCATCATTACAAGCATCATCATCGTCATCACCATCATCATTATTTACGTTGTGTTCTAGATGGCATGCCAGATTTCAAAAAATTTTCTCTTGGAAATTTATTAACCTTAGCAAACCTTCATTTTGTTTTTATGTCATTTCTGTATTTCTAGAATCAGCAAAGCTTTCCCTGCAATGCATAAAATCATCAGGAATTAAGCAGAATAAAATATCATAACCCCACTACTGAATTCTTGGCGGGAAAGCACACACACACACACACACACACACACACACACACACACACACACACACACACACACACACACACACACACACACACACACACACACACCAGTAACTCTCACCTGACAGCTCTTCCTTCCCTTATCAGCGAGAGGGTGATGACCGAGACAGCCACAAGACACCCAGTGCATCTTTTAAGCCTCCACTGTGCAGGGTTTCTCTCTGCTAAATAAAATCACCGAGAGTTAACCATGCACTAACATACCCGTCCCTAAATTCTACTGAAGCCGTGAACGAAATATAGAGAGAGTTTATAACCTCATGATAGCGTAGGTTTTATTTCCTCTACAGAATAATAGTAAAAATCAGGGTTAAGACTCTCTTAACCCTGGTAAAAATCATGAGCGGTCGAAATGAATGGATCTTGAATTTGGCTCTCTGTTGTTTTGTTTTTGTTTTTTTCTTGGAGGGAGCAGTTTGCAGACCACTGGCCTTTGGCTCCATCTTCCTTACACACACACACACACACACACACACACACACACACACACACACATATATATATATATATATATATATATATATATATATATATATATATATATATATATATATATATATATATATATATATATATATATATATATATATATATATATATATGTATGTATGTATGTATGTATGTATGTATATACGGAGCCTCTGTGGTAAAGTGTGCGTTTCGTACACTGATGAACCAGGGTTCACGTCCCGCCAGGGTAATAAACTTTGGGGGTGTTCAACCGGCCACGTACTGCATTGGCGGACACGAGGGATGCTGTGGTTGAACAAGTGTCGCTTACTATAAAGTATGCTTGCACCCAGTCGGCTTGCGCGGGCCAATTACACTTGGGTCACAGACTACACACACATCCAAAGCCACTCCAGCACTACAGTTACACTTACAAGCACTTCTCACCCTACATACAATCTCTACCAGACAGCCTAAGCCACTTGGTTGAGATACATTGGCTGTATCGTCCCGACTTCGATCGGGATAGGCCGGTCCTGCAGTGGACACTCAAACGGCTGATGATGATGATGATTATATATATATATATATATATATATATATATATATATATATATATATATATATATATATATATATATATATATATATATATAAAAGTTCCCTTTCTATCCAACCACGACTTTTGTTTTGTTTTCTTGCATCCACTAGACAATTATTAAGTTTAGCAGAAATTCATCGAACCTTAGGAGTTAGATAATCCTTCATTAACCTGCTATCTGTATTTTAATTACTTCCGCCAAGGAGGTTATGTCATTGCCGGTGTTGGTTTGTTTGTCTGTTAGCAGGATTACTCAAAAAGTTACGAACGGATTTTGCTGAAAAATTTTGGAGGGGTGGGGTATGGCCCAAGTAACAATTCAGTAGATTTTGATGTTGATCCGGATCATCATCCGGATCCAGGAATTCTTTGTTTGTTTGTCCACAAGATATCTCCAAAGGTTGTCAATGAATTTCAATGAAATTTTGTGGAAGGGTGAGCCATGGGCCAAGTAAGAATTTATTAAATTGGGGGACCGATCCGGATCTGGATCTGGATCCTGCAATGGCACTGGAGGAGGTATGCTCTCTCTGAGCGCTTTCCAGTTTATATCTGTATTTGTATCTGTGAACCCATAGTACCTTTTCTTTATAAGTTTATCTGCACATGACACATTAAAACTAACTCTTATATTATTTATGCCACCTACGTCAGCAGTAAAACATATGAATAGTATACAAGGAACTATTAAGCTGATATATGCAAAATAAACTGCTGAGGAAGAAGTGCTAGAAACCCAATTTCATCTATATATTTTATACATATCTCTGCCTATATTTATATCTGTATCTATAGGCCTTTAGCTAACCATATGCACTTCTAGTTACGTGCTATCCGTATATTTACCAGCATCGCTACCTATTGTACGTATATGTATCATCTATACTTGTACTCCATATCTCTACCACATTCCCTCCATATCTCTACCTATACCTATATCTGTAGGTGTGTATATGCCAAACACCTATACCGAAACCCACCCATATACACTCGTAACCACGTGTCCTTCCCCTCACAGGCTGCACGGGCAGGACAACAGTCAGATCAAGAGTTACTACGTGTCCTTCTGGAACGGGGTAGACCTACGCTACAAGCTGCTCAAGGGACCCCGAGTCAAGATTTCCATCGCTGGCATCATCATCTCCAGGGTCAGTCTAGTGGTTAGAGCGCCCCAGTCGGAGTGACGGCCTTGCATAGGTTCGATCCCCAAGAGGTGACTGGAGGTTTTTCGATCATGTAATGCCATCAAGGGACGTAAGCTGATGAACTGTCCTTAAATGTATTGAACTGTGGTAGCCAAACCTGGGTCCCAAACACCTGGAGGCGGGTAATGTGGGACTGGATATATTTGTTCTGCTAGTTCACCAATCACATTAAGGAATTAAATCATTATACACGTATATTTTCAGTCCCTTTTCATACATGAACAAGGTCCAAATCGGGATGAAATTTGTATCTTAGTGTATACAGTTTCTATGTTTGGGTAAAACTCATGCATTTAAATAATTCACTGCACTTCTAGGCCTTCTTATTTATTACCAAATATTTTATTAGATTACTTGAGAATATGAACTCTTTAGAAAACAAGTTTCCATCAGTTAAGAAGCATGTTACACTTATATTCAATAATTAACCTCTGAAGAACTGAGTTTTGCATACATCTGAAACTCAGAGCTGGAAAAATACTTGTTCTGAACAAATGTTGAACGGAGTACTGACACTGTATCCATTCAGTTAATATTTAAGTCTCCCTGACCTTATTTACTCTGCGTTCTCTCCTCTTTCTTAGCCTCCTTATCATCTCATTCCAGTTCCTCGTTTTCTTCATCTTATCTTTTCGTCACACTTTCCTCTTGTCATGTCCACACTTTTTCCTTCACCTTATCTTTTAATCTCCCATTTTCTCTCTTTCATCATGTCAGTCTATGTCTTCATCTTATCTGTTCATTTTAATCCCAACCTCTTTTTCACCGCCTTATCTTTTGATGTCATTTCCCTGTAGCCCTCTCTTCCCCATCACTCTCACTTACGTCCCCCTCCCCTCCCGTCCCCACACTTAAGCATCACACTTACGTCCCCCTCCGGTCCCCACACTTACGGCACGTACTGTACCTGCACCTCACACTCATGCTTCCCACTTGCGCATCATACTTACAGTCCTCACTTACACCCTACGTTTACACCCCACACTTACTCCCTTAACTTATGCCCTACACTTACGCCCTACACTGACATTCCAGACTCACCCTCCCCACCTAAGCTCCACATTTCCGCCCCCCTGCCCTCATGTATGCCCCACACTTACGCTCCCACTTACGTCCCACACTTATGCCCCCGTCCCCACATTTATGCCCCACACTTACGCTCCCACTTACGTCCCACACTTACACTCCCACTTACGTCCCACACTTACGCCCCCACAGAGCCGTGACGCCATGCCCTACCTGGAGAAGAACCGTGTGGGCCGCGACGCTATCGACTCTGCCAGTGCACTCACCGACATGGGCAAATACCTGTACCAAGAGCGACGACTGCCAACATACGATATCGCCGTCGCTATTACGAAGTGCGTACCTGAGGAGAGAGAGAGAGAGAGAGAGAGAGGAGAGGGGGGAAGTAAATGTGTAAGAAGAAAAGAAGATGTGGGGAGAGTTAAAAATGGAGAGAGGGGAAGTAATGTGTGAGAAGGAACATAGATGTGGCGAGGGTTAAAAATGTAAAATAAAAAGTGGGAGAGGAAACAATGAGAAGGATGTGAAAGAGATAGTGGGGAAATAAAGGAGGAAAGAGAGTGGGAGAAAGGAATGGGGGAGAGAGGAACAGAACGAGGCACGTAAGTAAAAGCTAGCCAGATAGAGAGACACTTGTTCTTTATGTGCCAGACGAGTACAGTATTTCAGAAACATTGTTGGAAATGCGCTCTTAGCTCCTGGAATCCGGGTGACGTCATTTTTTGTTGATTTTGGTGCAACCAGACGATCTTATTCAATTTTTGGAAAGGTCTTTCGTATTGATGGAGTTGGTTAATGCTATAGGTAATCGCTCCAGTTGGAAGAGTCTGTCTTAAGCTGAATAAAGTCGTCCGTAGATGACAAGAAATAAGACGTCCCTGGCCTAACTGAGGTAATAGTCTTTGAATGTTCCAGGTAGAGTTATTTCTGTTGTAGGAGAATATGCTAAATCGTCCAATTCTCTGCATTTAACTACTCTAGGGCAATATAACGATAGGTTATGATATCATGCCTTTCCATAGCTGAATTTAACTAATATAGTTGTAATTTTTCATTCGTTCCGATCAAAATACAAAAATGCTAACTACTTAATCTATAAGGTTTAGTAATGGATTATTGTTCGTATATATATATATATATATCCTAACTGATTGGCAGTGCTTTGAAATACTTACTATGTTTTTATATGAAACAGATTTCTGATACGAAAGTGAACTGAATGACAGTATTACGTAATTCTAATGACGACAAAACACGATTTCCACATTCTCGCATAAAATAAGATTAAAATTTTTTATTCCTGTCACATCCAGCTAGTACACACACACACACACACACACACACACACACACACACACACACACACACACACACACACACACACACACACCACCTGGGTACAGATGTGGACAGATATTCCAGCAGTATTTGATAACGGGTGGTCTGATTGGTATTCCGTACACCCGATGCTTGCAACTTGTATCAACAAATACCTTCATGCTAATCACACGGTCAGCGTTTTGAATTCTTGATCACACCTGACATGAAATCCTGATGAGGTGCTGCCATTTCAGTCAGGCAAATTTTTTAAATTTACGTATGCTTAATGATAAATTTGTCAGAACTAAAATCATGTGTGTAGTCTGTGTTCGGTAGGAAGTTTATATCAGTGTATTTGTAAGGACCTGTCTAGGTGCTGTTATAAGTTAGAAATTCGTGGCCTGAGGCGGCCGGGGCCGGCTGCTGCAGCCTGACCCAGGCTCTGCGGGAGGACATGCTCCTCTGCCTCTTCTTATCTAAACTTGTGTACCTCATTAATACCCGTCCAGGTACGATTTGTGTCGTCGACGAAAGAGTGGACGATGCACCACGGGCACGGCTGGTAAGGTTACTCGCAACCAAATGAGCACACGTACACACATGTACACAAATTGTATGCTTTTACATGTGTACGGTGGAGGACACTTGTTGGGCTATGGTTTTGGTACACACAGGCTGGGTGTAGTATAGTGGTGGCCCCATGGCGGCGGTGTGAGGCCACAGAGGGCAAGAGAGTGGCCGAGGTAAGTGAGGCAGGAGACGACACGTTGACGCCATTGTGTCGCATTCTGAGTGGCTCTAGAGATTTCGTAGCATATTTTCCTAAGCGACTAATTTGGTACATCGGACCTCAATATCCTCTTGTATGTCACTGATACAAAACAGTGTCGGTATTAAAGCGACATAAATAACATACAAGGGATAATTAAGGTGTAATGTAGAAAAATGTCGCCAGGGGAAAGTGGTACGAAACCTACGCCGCCTGGAATTACGGGTCACTGCACCAGCCACAACATCACGCCTCAGATGTGGCCTGTGGAACTCACAAACTTGCTTGTGATCACCCGGGAGACAGGATCTGGGTACACTGGCAGACAGGCGCCTCATAATGTGTCTCTCAACAGCTGCGCCATAATATCCTAGAAACAGCACCGCCATAGCTCGTGACGTCACCACTAATGTCAGTGTTGCCAACAGCCGTCGTCTACATAACTGACGACCACAGTCATATAACTGCAAGCTGAACTAAACCAAACCTGACTTTTTCCATTGCAGATTAGACATGTGTAGACGCGCATTCAGTGGGGGGGTTTGCAACAGGGGGACGGCAGGTATGTTAGAGTGACTCGCCCCAGCCACACCATCGCCATTATCACCATCATTATAACTGCCACAAAACTTACGGGCCCATTCTAACAGGCTTCGGAAATTTTTAAAATACCTTTTCCTTAGCAATTCATTCTGCACATTGCACTTCAATATCCTACTGCATAGCATTGATACAGACTATAACGATGTTAAGAAAAATACCTTACGGGCCCATTCTAACAGGCTTCGGAAATTTTTAAAATACCTTATCCTTAGCAATTCGTTCTGCACATTGCACCTCAATATCCTACTGCATAGCATTGATACAGACTATAACAATGTTAAGAAAAATATAATTACATCGCAAGAGAATGTCGATTATTTGCCTGTTATGCAAAATATATCGCTAAGAAAGGGGTGTTACGAAGCTTCCCAGGCTATGTAGAATATGGCCCATAATATGGCCCTGTTACTGTTTTATATATATATATATATATATATATATATATATATATATATATATATATATATATATATATATATATATATATATATATACAATGACAGCGATAACTAACTGTAAAACCAATGCATTATTCATTAATTAGTTACGTGGAAAACGTTAGAGGGTATGAATGTGGCAGTTATAAGGGTTTCATCTCACCTCACCACCCTAGACGTAAGGTCATCCCACACCTGTGCCACCACACCTGCACTCACCCGGCACCCACCCGGTAGATATCACCCACCATCACCATCATCACCATCTTCACTCTAATCCTATTCCCACTATTAAAAAGAGGTGGAAAGTATTCAGAAGTAGGAAAATGAAATACAAAGTAGACTGACAATCCGCCAAATTCAGTACATTTATAACAGTTGCTAATCATAAAATCAACCTCATACTCCAGCACGAGAGGTATTACCTGAGCAATTGAAATTTTTCGGAACAAGCAAAAATAATATAAAAACGACGTAATCGTACTGAAAGGGTTAATGGAAATGTTTTTTAACTTGCTCAGTACGAGAGACTTTAAACAGTACATAAAATCACATTTAGGTGGCAACAAAATAATAAAAGAGACGTCATACTGAAAGTTTTGACATTCATAAGTGGCACAGGAGGCTTCGTAGCACCTCATCCTTGGCAGTTTATTTTGCATATTACACCCTAACAGTGTCTACACACATGCAAGAAAATATTGTTGTGTAATGTGCAAAATAAATCCCTGAGAAAGATGTGTTGCGAAAGCTCCAAATCTACTTAGAATATGAACCAGTATCTTTTGTATTACATAGTCTTATACTCGTACATACAGGAGCGTATTCTCATGGGTACTCGAACCTCTTTAACACCTCTTCCTTAGCCATTTGTTTTACATATTGTTCCCTCATATTCTCTCGTATGTTACTTTTACCTCTCTGATACTAAGGTATTTTTCATATTTAACAGACTGGAGGCTATTAGTGTCTCATAACTGTGTGTCACATGATAGTGTGTCATGTAATAAGAGCGTGTCATAGGCTAAACTGGTGAAGGAAGAGGTGTTGGAAGTTTCCTTCGATAAGATAATACATCATGTCACACCGTCACCACCAACACCTGCACCTCACTATCATTGTAACTAACATTATATAAACTATCCACATTTTAATTTGATATAAACGCTCCACATTCTAAGGTAAAACTCTTCATATTTTAAAGTTATGCTTCATTTTTGTCCAACCTCTAAACAATATGACGACATCTAAAACAATTACCGCTTATGATGCCTGTCACTCAACACATACACCATTCACACCTTCACCACCCACCATCACCACTACCATATCACTCATCACAACCGTTCACCACCACCTCCACCATAACTACATACGCATTATATCGATACCACACCATCCACCACCATCAACACCACACCACACCATTCATTAATGTACTGCTTACCACAGATTCTCCACCATCACACTCATTATTTTCCTCCACCACACTCATTTACCACAGTCATGCGCACACTACACCACAACACTTAATACACACCCACACCACCACAAGAACATATAACTTATACCCATACCACCACCACCACCACATTAACACCACCACCACAACTATTAATTCATACCTATACCACCATCACCACATTCACACAATCGCCACAGCAGTTAATTCTTACCTGTACCGCTACCACAGTTAATTCATACCTATACCACTACCACACCACCACCACCACAACACACACACACACACACACACACCGCAACATCATCATAATCCTCATCATCCCTCTAAGTATCACTTCTTGACGTGACTCAGTTCTGACCTTTTGACACCTTACTATTGGGTCAGCCATCTTGAACCTGGCTCTCTTTCTTGACCTGTGGCAGTCTTATGTCTGACTCGTCTCTGTCCTGCACATGGTCTGACTTTGGTACGATCAGGACAAAAGTTCAACTACTATTTCATTGCGTCTACTTCGCAATTAGAGCATATTTGTCACTTTCCTTCTTAATGCATCATATCAGAGAGCTTCACTTACATTATAGGCAGATGTATATACCAAGCCAGCAGAGGATGGTAAGAAGTAGTGGGAGATGAAATATTACTCGAACTTTTGTCCCTGATTGTACATTCACAACTTGATTGACCTCCTCTGCCTGACTCTGTGTTTGTGCACAAGACCTGTTTTGTGTCTGACTTCATCTTACCTGACCTGTATGTCTCCTACTTGACTTCCATAATGATGTGCCTGAGGTGTTTTCGTGCCTGACTTCCTCTTACCTGACTTGTACTGTTTGTCCCTTACCTGACTTCATTATCGACGTGCTCCTCACTTAGCTCCCTTATGCTCCAGTTACCTGTCTTCCCACTGTGCCCCTTATGTGCCGCTCATCTGACTTCCCATTGCCTGACTTCCCTATGTACCCCTCCTTTGACTTCTTAATTTGCCCCATACCCGACTTGCCTGTGTGTCTGAGTTGTGTGTATGTGTGAATCTGAGGTGGTTGTCGCCTCAGACAGATGACTCTTAGCAGAAAACTGGTGAATCAGAGAGATGCTTCTCCAAAGCCCATTTCTTAGGTAGTTTTGGAATTACCTCTGTGTCTAGCGAATAATCCGAGTAAGTACCAGACACGACATTTAGTTATATTTAAAACGCAGCATAGTTTTATCTCACACAACCATCTCTCAGTAGCCGAGAGAAGGGTTGATCTGTAGCGCAAGGTCGCCAGTTCTAGCCACTCGCTGGAGGTGGAATCATCGCCGCAACTATTGGCCCACAGGTAAGCAGATGCAGCTGCTCCCACCCAATCCAGCCTTCCCCAAATCCTACCCGACGGAGCTCTTGATTAGTGTTAAAGAAATTGTGTGAAATCGCTGATGTCAGATTTCAAAATGGAAGTCATGTGGCCTAACATTTATATTCCATGCTATAATTTTGCCATATTAAGTGTCTTATAAACGTTTTAGAAACATTCATATGTGATTGGCTGCGTCAGTAGTAAAAGCAGTTAGTGACCGGTAAATACTATGAAATCATAAAGTAAAACTAAGTGCGTGAAGGTGTGAGAGTCCCTTACTATTCGACGATAGTTTTTGAAGCACTTGATGATGATAGAACATGTCTGATCTTTTAGTATCACTGCTGACAACATTCTGTGATGTGTTATGCAGCATGATCACATCTAACAGTTACGAGGTTGCCAGGAATGATCGTCAAAAATTAAGGGCTTGCTTACGGCTTCCCACGCTCGGTTAATAATACAGCCGTTAGTGCAAATGCAAATGACTTCACTAGAACATTTATTTTTTTTCTAAAAGCACAGGATGTTTGATTTCTTTGTATCTCAGCACTTCACCGAAAGTTTCTTTCTTATGTATACTGTAATTGTATATAACTTTCACTGGTAAATAAAACTTGTTTATATTAGGTACCCATAAAATATTGTGGTCGGAGTTGTAAAGTATTCGTAATTTTTCATTGACAGTCATACAATTGAAGGAGCCACTGATGATGCTAAAAAAAAATGTCAAGAGTTCAGTTGGGTAGGGTGTGAGAGAGGCTGGGGGAAGGAAGGGTGTGCAGTGTGCAGTCACAGTGGTGAGTGCTTTACAGGTCCTATCTTCCTCAAGTTATAAAGCTTCCTAGTACGCCTTTATTACCAGTTTATTTCTGTATATGACATTAATATTTTCTTGTTTGTTATTTATGAAAACTATGTTAATATTAAAATGACATAAATAACATGCGGGAGAATACTAAGGTGTAATATGCGAACTAAACTGCTAAAAAAAAAAAAAAAAAAAGTATTAGGAAGCCTTCTAACCAAACGAGAACAAGGACCTAACTAACGTTCAGTCAGATCTTGTTTTGATAAGTGTGCCCGTTTATGAGTCGGTACCTGTGAGTATGTGGATCTAGGTGTGGATTCCATACGTCTGTGAGTGACCCCATTTTTGTGTCGTGATCTGCACAAGTTTAAGAGACTGGTTAATAGTGTGTGCGAAGATAATCCTGCATATAGTGTGAATGATATGGAACTACAATATAATTTCAGAGACTGTGTGTGTGTGTGTGTTTTCGCAGTTTTTTTGTGTGGGTGTGTACGTTTATTTTGGTGACTGAATCTTTCTCTTGCTCGTCTCTCTGTGTTCCTTATATCTTCATTCACCTGTTATGCATGTTACGAATCTTTATTGAACTTTACTGATGTTCTGTTCAATCTCTTCCTCTACTTTGTCTCTTAATGTGTAAGTCTTCTTTGTCCTGTCCGTCACAATTTTATCGTAGTGAAAGTTACAAGCTGATGTAATGCTCACCGTTCAAATCAGTCAGGCCAATAATTTTTAATCTTTGTCAGCTGTTTCGCCTTCCCAGCATAAGTTTAGAAGGTGAAATAACTATATAAATCCCTATTCATTGTTCGGTATATCAGTAAGAAATATCTCTGTGCCTTGTGTTGTGTAATGAGCATTTAATTTAGTAATGCATGTTATCTTTCATTATACATTTGCTGCAGTGTTTTCAGCCGCTTGTGGGGATTATTTAAAACGAATACAGACTAAATGTTTTCGAGATCTGTCTGATTTCTTGTGCCTCATCATACTTCGAAACATAAATTTGTCATGGAATTATAAATATACAATGATGTACCCGTTTTACCGTATTTTAATCGTGTATTCTGGATATTTGCATACAGCTGTCTTTTTAGCAGTAAAGTGATGTTTAATTATAAAATGCGAAACAGATGTAGTTCACTGTAAGAGCCGTTATTTTTACACTATTAACCCAGCCACCTGTGTATGTGATATAGTGGAAGTATGTCTTGTCCTTTCATTACCCTTTGCTCCCTGCCATGTTCGGTGTGTTGCATGCTTACGGGTGGGCTGTTGTAAGTTGAATGTTGCATGCCACACACACACACAGCAACCCACACTGGGAGGCTCCACTTACCACCAACACCACTCTATACACACTTTTACTATTTTTTGTTGTTATATAAGTCTTCTTGCTAAGTACAAGCCCCCCCCCCTTTTTTTTTTTTCCTTTGTCAATTTATGTGCAAACTTTCTACTGGCTCTGTTTCTTTCATCTAAATTTCAGTGACGTGAGCTCATGACTAACCCAGTCTCATATTTTAGTGAAACACTTCAAAAACCATGTATAATTATTCTGAAAGAAAGAAAAAACGAAATGTCATCAGCTCACAGACTGATAGTTTTTCTTTAAATATCTGTGAAGGGCCTAGTAAGAAATGAATTATACTCTTCAGGTTTTTCCCCGCAGCTGAATAAAAATATTAAATTGTAGAACTAGTCTGAGTGAGATTTAGTTCCATAGTTGTTGAGTCACTGAGAAATTCCGCCTAATTAAAACCTGTGCAAGAAGTTCAGGTGTATTCAGGAAATGTATAAACTTCCCTTGTACCCACCGCTTGCTATCAGTCATTAGGAAGCGTCACCTATGCCCTTCCTATAGATAATTTGACAAGAATAAACCCCTCCAAATGTTGGATCATTTCCCGCTAGATATAAATGTCTTTTTTGAAAGTAAATTTGTTTATAAAAGCTTCCTCAACTGTTTTTATAATTCAGCCGTTTGTGATGTATAGTCGCTGAGAACTTGCATTTGATAATTAGAAGTTAATAATTGATTTTGGATTCATAATTACCACTTCTTTAAGAAAGCATCTAAGTCTGGAAAATAATTATATAACTTACTGCTTACGATGATAAGTTCTCAGCAGGCTAATGATTATTTTTTTTTTTATGTTTAGTAAATTTGCTGTTTTGTGGCATTGTCTTAGTGCTAACCATCGGGTGCTGCCTATGTCTACCACCTGTTTTGATTCCAATCCCATTTTGTCAACAGTGGAAATTCCCCGTTTTGACAATTTTCAGCCATTGCTTTCCCAGCATTGTTAGTCAGCCAAGACTCTCTCGTCAAAATATAATTATCTGACTAAATGTTTCTGAGTAAATACAGTTTTGGGCGCCACGACTTGCAACAAGGCAGCAAATACTTTTAAAGAGTGTTTTGAGTGTTGTCTGACTGTGCCGCGTCCCG
Source organism: Coenobita brevimanus (assembly GCF_032717465.1). NCBI lineage: Eukaryota > Metazoa > Arthropoda > Malacostraca > Decapoda > Coenobitidae > Coenobita > Coenobita brevimanus. The sequence goes on along the minus strand of NC_137004.1, from coordinate 1,781,295 downwards.
CCAGGCTTTGCGTACGTCGGAGGCGCCTGCGTGGTTAACAAGCGGCTGCAGAAGGTGAACTCTGTAGCCATCGTGGAGGACACTGGCGGTTTCTCCGGCATCATCGTCGCCGCACATGAGGCTGGACACTTGTAAGACCATATACAGTACATACATACATACATACAAACGAGTACATACAGAGAGATAGAGAGAGAGAACACTGAGGTGACTTCTTAATCTACCCGAAGTATCAGTAGTATTCACCAGTCATGGAAATACTTCTGTAAGATTTGTGTCTTGTGAAGTGGTGTTGGTGGTGGCCTGTGTTGACCTGTGTGACCCCTCTGCAGGCTGGGCGCTGTGCACGATGGGTCACCACCGCCTTCCTATCTTGGCGGTCCAGGTGCCCGCCGGTGCCGCTGGGAGGACGGCTACATTATGAGCGACCTCAGGCACACAGAAAAGGGCTTCCGCTGGTCCTCGTGTTCCGTAGAGCAGTTCCATCATTTCCTCAAGTAAGTCTCGTACAATAAAGATGCATATATCTTGATAGAAACTCTGGCACATTTTATATGTCACATTTACTCTCCCTGTTTTATGAGGTTTATTACGTAGCAAAAACCATTTTTCCTAATAATCATCTTTGCCACGCCGCAGCTGAGAATATTGGTAATGACAGGTTTTCAGTATCAAACAAACATCTTTGTTAACGAAAAGCACCTAGTATCCTGTCGAGAATAAAAACACTGACTTTTGAACTCCGCGGATAATAGCATATAATGCTATTCATTAAATAGTCATTTTGTATATGTTTATTCATGTACTTAATTATCTGCCAAGCATTAATGTATCAAACTAATCACCAGTCACAGGAACGAAAGCGTCTGATGGCTCCTCCATTTCCTCGTTTTTCCTAAATTACCAATACAGTAACCGTAAGTATAGTGATGGCCTTCAGAACGTTGATTCACAAGCGAACTCACGATGAAGTCCCTGTCGCAATTAATACTTGTTTTGGCAGGAGGGACAAGAAGAGTGAAGCATCATCCCAAGTGTTTCGTTCTTCCTGAAAACAAATATTGCGAGAGGAAAATGATCGTGAGTTGTTTTGTGAACCTCTGCCCAGAACACTGTGACGTGGTGGAGGTGAAATCTCTCGCTAGCGTAGACTCTCACGCCATATTTCCTTTCCACTCATAAAGATTACTGTACATAAAGTGGGGCTTGTGGTGTACACTCATTGTCAAAAATTCCTCCCTACTCATACCCAGCTACATGCACACAGAGTTGGAACTGCTTCGACGCTGCATGTTCTCTCAGGAAACAAAACTGCGATTTTGTGTTCTTTCTGAACCTACTGTGCACCAGGGTATTAATGGAACAGTCACAGAGGTTTGCAAGTGTTGTGTTCACTGTCTGTTAGCTCCTCTGAATTATATAATTATCGAAATTCAACGCATGTAGCTGAGTATGGGTAGCAAGGAACGTCAAAACTTGAGCGGAAAAAAAAAAAAAAAAAAAATGTACAAAACAGTTTGGCGCCTGGTGGTCCAATGGTTTCAACGCTCCAGTCGGAGTGATGGCTTTGTATAAATTCGATCCCCAAGAGGTGACAGGAGGTTTTTCGATCTTGCAATGCCTATAAGAGATTTAGGCTGGTCAACTACCCTTAAGAATATGATTACAGTAGCCCTGTCTGGGAACCCTGTACCTCGAGAGGGGTAATTTTATTTCTTTAATCAGAATACTTTGTATTATGCCGTCTGAAAATTGTTTAACCTCTTGCATTTGGGTGACATCCATTTAAGTTTATTCCCTCTGCTGCCAGTCGCTTTTATTCAGCTTAGGAAAGATCTCTTATACTGAAGGGCTATATCTAACCCATTCACTTGTAAGAGGCTCCATAACTGAATGAAATCGTTAGGAGATGGCAAGAATAAAATGAAAAGGACGTCCCCAACCTCAATGGAATAACTTTGCTTTCTTAATGGTGACAGCGGCGACATAGAGACATGCCAGCCTAGCCTGGGGACTCTGCACCCGAATAGAGTGAATTGGGACTTCTTTTTTACCAGAACAGTTTGCAATGTGTAATGTGAGGCCTGTTTAACTTTGGTTTCCTAATGGTGACAGCGGGGACACAGCGACGTGCCTGTACAACCTGCCCCACGAGGACGAGTCTCTACCCAGGGTGCTGCCGGGGAAGCTGCTCTCCCTTGACGCCCAGTGCAAGAAGGACCGCGGCACCTCGGCCTGTTTCGTGAGTACATAGCCGCCCCGACCCAACGACGAGACGACCCAACAACGACCACCACCACCACCACCACTACCACCACGCCCCGAGACTGACTCTTGACAGTTTCCTCAGCCTTACTACCTCAGCCTCACGACCCCTGCCAAACGATCCCAACCTTATGGCCCCAACATTACGACCTTCGCTTTACGACTCCTGCATTCCTACTCTGTCTTCTGTTTTTTCGTTTTCAGTCATCTCATTTTTTTCACGTCATTCCTCTTTCTTTCTGATCATCATCTCATTCTTCTCGTAATTTCTTTCTTTTCCTCATCGTTGTCTCATATTTTCCTGGCCATTCATCTCTGCCTTCTTATCGTCTCATCCTTCTCAAGTCATTCCTCGTTTTGTCTTCCTCAGCCTCTTATTCAAATAACTGTTTCATTTCTTCTCTCCGTCAACGCTCTCATTTTCTTTCAACTCTTCTTTTCCTTAGTACCTTCTACGTTTCTCATAACCGTTTAATTCTTCATATCGTTGTCCCTCTCCATGTTTACCTCATCACTTATTTCATTCTTATCCACAACAACATTTCACTGTTCCCCTTTGTTACCCCTCTCATTACTTCCTCATCATCATCGTTTTCTTATCATTTTTATCTCCTTCTGTTCCTCTGATAATTTTTTTTTTTCTCGCTTTCCCACAACTTGTCCCTAAGTTTCATTCTTTTTTTCATCATTTATTGCTGTTTCTCCCGCCATCTTTTAATTTTCTTCCTCATCACCCCTTTGCTTTCCATTATCATTGTCTTTACTTTTCCTCCACCTTACTCCCTACTTCACTCATCATCGATTCATTCTTTTCCACGCCTTCCCACGGAGTGTTTCTAATTTTAATTGTTTCCCCTCCTTCCTCTCTCTCTCTCTCTCTCTCTCTCTCTCTCTCTCTCTCTCTCTCTCTCTCTCTCTGTATATATATATATATATATATATATATATAGATATATATATATATATATATAAATATAGATATTTATATATATAATTATATAATATACAACATCTGTCTCACTCCAATCATCAAAATCCCACTGTTTTCTTTCAACATTATCCTACAGCAATCTCTGTTTTCACTACCACTCGGTTCTTATCTGTCAGGTGAGACTTCCATTCCATTCCTTTTCGTCGCCTTTGCTTTTCTCATTGTACGACTTTGTTCCATAACTCTTCACTTGATATTTTCCATCATTATCGTTTTTCTCTTCATCACGTCATTTCCTTGTTATTTCCTTATCATCCATATCTTATTCTTTCTCACTGTGCTCGTCTGGCTACAATAACAGCCTTTTATCTCTTCATCCCGCATTATTTAAGATGAGAACACTAAGGCAGAGGCAAGCTCTTATTTTTTGTTACGATGATTTCTGGAACATATGCTGATGACAGAATATGTTTGATCTTTGTGTACCGTTGCAACCTACATTCTGCGGTGTAGGATTCAGCTGATCACATAATTTTTACAGTAACAGGTGTTCTATACATAATCATCAGCAATTAAGGTCTTGCTTACACCTTAGCGCACTTAGTTTTAGTGATGCGGCCAATATTTCTTCTCATACTGACTAATATCTGCCCTTCCAGACAAAACCAAGGAGCCTTCCAGCGACTTTCTTTTGTTTTGTTTATACCTTCAATTTCTCCACGTTTCTACGTTCCCTAAACTCTTTTTTTACAGACCATCAACATTTTCATATGTATATAGAAGAGTTTTAATTGTTTACAGCTATTAGATAAAGTAGTAACTTACATTCGCAAGATAATTACTTTGAAAAATTGGCAGCCTTAAAATTATTTAGTTTATAATACTGATCATTCTTTGTCAATACACATGGCCACCTTATTACTGGCAGCTATCTTACGATTTCATAGTGTATATTCGCTTGTAAATAAATGCTTTGCAGTGGCTTTTGTCAGTACTTATCACAACCCTATTGGGACACTTTTGACTCCCCTCAGTGCCGATTTCTGCGATTCCTTTTTCCATCGCTTTAATGTTCACATTCTCTCACTTACTCCCCTCCTCACCCTCTACATCAGAAGCCATCCTGCCTCTGTCATCTCTTTAAAAAAACCCTACAAATCTTTCTGTAGTTTCTTATTCCCCTGCTTTGACGTGCACTTCCTCCCATGCATACCTTTCATCACACTCTGCATCACAAGCCACCCTGCCTCTTTATAGGGTTGCCATACGTACGGATTTTCTCGGACATGTCCTGCATTTAGGTGTCAAAATCTTCGTCCAGAGGGAATTTTAGAAATTCTCCAAAAGTCCGGAATTTCAGCTTCCATCACTTTTTCTCGAAAAATTTAATATACTATTAAACGCTGTAATGACGAGAGAGAGAGAGAGAGAGAGAGAGAGAGAGAGAGAGACTTTCGTTGTTTTCGTCAGCTGGTAGCCTAAGTGTTGCCAACTTAGCTGATTTAGTGCTAGCAGCTAGCTAAAATGTCCTGCCTTCTCCTCTTGTTCAGCCACGATTTTTTTTTTTTCACACTTATTGCTGTTATAGTCATAAAATAAATGGTAACTGCACACAATTATTGGCTTAGTTTTCATTTTTACACTCTAGCATTTGTTATTCTTATGATCTTATCCTGCATTTAAGACGTTGTTGCATTTTACAGTCATAATCTTGCCAATTCTGTACTTTGCCTGCTTTCCAATATATTATAAAAAGATTAAAGAAGACGCTTCAGTCGGACTGAGCCTGTGCAGGTTTATATCCAAGGGATGGTTGGGGCTTATTGCTCACGTAATGCCACTCAGCGATGAGTGAGGCTGGTCACTCATCTTAAATGTCAGGATTATGGACCATGTATGAATGGATGGATGGATGCAGTACAGTAGCACTTATGTATATACACTATATATATATATATATATATATATATATATATATATATATATATATATATATATATATATATATATATATATACACACAAAGGTTTCATAATGCCAAAAGCCCAAAGTTTGTGTTGGGAGGGGGGGAGCATGGCTTTCAGCGGAGGCGTCCGGTATTTTGACTGTCCAAGTATGGCAACCGTACCTTTTTACTCTCAGTGCAAAGTCTTTCTGCAGCTTCCACCCAGCTTTGTGCAACTTTTTTTTACGCCTTCCCTTCCTCACTTTGCAGGTCTCCTTGTCCCGTTATTTTACTTACTCCACCTCTTCCACTTCTCCCTGCCTCACCATCCTTAATGTCTCACATCTGCATAACCACTCTTTCTGTCTCGCCACCCTCACCACCTCACCACCCTCACCGTCTCACCACCGCCTCACCAAACACTGCCTCATCATCTGCATCAGCTCATCACCCACTCACCACCCACACGGCCTCACCACCCTCACCACCTCACCGTCCACACTGCCTCACCACCCACACTGCCTCACCACCCACACTGCCTCACCACCCACACTGCCTCACCACCCACATTGCCTCACCACCCACAGCGCCCCACCTCCCACACTGCTTCACCACCCACACTGCCTCACCACCCACACCACCTCACTGCCCACACCGCCTTACCACCAACACTGTCTCACAACCCACACTGCCTCACCATCCACACTGCCTCACCACCCACACTGCCTCACCACCCACACTGCCTCACCACTCTCACCATTTCACCAACCACACTGCCTCACCACCCACACTGTCTCACCACCTACATTGCCTCACCACCCACACTGTCTAACCACCTACACTGCCTCACCACCCACACTGCCTCACCACCCACACTGCCTTACCATCCACATCACCTCACCACCCACACTGCCTCACCATCCACACTGCCTCACCACCCACACTGCCTCACCACCCACATTGCCTCACCATCCACACTGCCTCACCACCCACACTGGCCTCACCATCCACACTGCCTCACCACCCACACTTCCTTACCATCCACATCACCTCACCACCCTCAGTTGTCTGCCTGCCCGCCGTGTCTCTTACCACCTACCACGCATCCTTTCTGAGAGAGAGAGAGAGAGAGAGAACTAATTCATAATACCCATATACACAGTGTTCTAACTCCCACCCTCTCACCCAGACTTTCTGTACCTTCCTCGCTTCCCACGTCCCTACTTCTCTCACCGTGCCTCTCTCTCTCTCTCTCTCTCTCTCTTTCTCTCTCTCTCTCTCTCCCATCCTGCCTACTTCAATCATTTTGCCCCCTCCTTCATCCCCACCTTCTCTCCCTAACCCTTTTTTTACCCATCCTCATCCTACCGCTTTCTCACTGTGTCTCCTTTCTATGCAGTTTGTCTGTCTCCCTGCCTTTTCCCTCGGTCTTTCGAATAATCCTCACCTCCCAGTCTTTCTCTCATTATGTCTCCCCTTCACCCTACCTTTCTCTGTCCCCGAGTCACCATCCATCATCCTCATAAATCCCTCTCGTCATTTCCATCTTTCTCCCCCGATGGTCCTCTAATCTTATCCCTTCCCACCACCCTCTCAAATTGACTCCATCGTTCTCGCTCTTCTCACTTCCCTGACACCGTTCCCACCCTCTCTCGCTTTTCGCACCTCTCTCTCACTTTTCCTTTCTTCTTCCCTCTGCCTCTGTTTACCTCCTTACTCTTCACACCTCCCCCTCACTCTGCCTCCCCCTCACTCTACCTCCCCCTCCATCCCCCTACAGAAAGATGATCGTGTCTGCGCTCAGCTTTTCTGCTTCGACTCCTCCAGTGGCTACTGCGTGTCCTACCGCCCCGCCGCAGAAGGATCCGACTGTGGCAACGGCAAGATCTGTAGCAACGGGAGGTGTGTCTACGATAACGGCAACTCCATCTCTGACTTTGACATCAACAGGTGAGACGCAGCAGAAGAACACACTCTCTCTCTTGCTCTCATCATCGTTGTCTCATTTTGTTTCTTGCTATAACTACCTGTCATTCCCATCATCACCTTATTCTCTTCCTCGTCATCCCTCTCTCATACTCTCGTCGTCATCCTCAGTCGACAAGTAGAAATAATGACAGGTACGAAACAAAAGAAATAAAAATACAGATAGATAAATAGATAGATAGATAGACATACAGATAGACATTTACTGAATCTCAAATGAACTTAAATTCATGTCCCCAGCTATACCGGTACTGCTGTGCGAAAAGGTATTAGGAGGAAACAAATACCATATGTTTATTTACAAGATACCACTTAAATACACAGACTCCTGGGAAGGCCAGATCCACTGATCTCGAAATCGAATTCGAGATTACTGTCAGGTAAAAACTATGTCCTAGTCCCAAGCAATATCAATGGCTAGCAGAGATCTCAACACAGACACTGTTATTACAAGATTTTCATGAAAAGTTCCCTTACTTAGATTGAGATTAGGATATATTTTGCCTACACATATACTAAAATATCCTATTTCTTTAAATTTGTTTCATTTATATTATTTGGCTATCTTCCCGTTGAGCAGGGTATTATTAGAAACATGAACAAAAACAGCATTGTTATGCATCCTAAAAGCATTGGCAACAACTGTGTTCTTTCATACTTGACTCTAAATCTCTACCTTTTTCACTCGCAAAAGCAAAATCACAGTCCGCATGGGTTTAATGCTTATTTGCATTATCCTTAGCTTAACATTCATTTTCAAACAACATGAACTCCATGGATGTTGTGCTCTTAAATAAGGCATTGACTCCACTGGCCTGCCTCATTATAATAACAATACTGATGCCTGAGCTGGACTCATACTTTGAAAAGTTGTTTACCGAGGAAATACAAGTTTTGGCCCGACTGGATTCTCCTCAAGTATGAACAGGTAGGGAGCCCGTGCGTTTGTAAATGGCGGGATAATGCGGAGGGAAAGGTGTAGATAATTGAGATGGGAGCAGCAGGTTTATGTGCAGGAGAAAAGGAGGAAATGGGAGGGAAGAGAGTTGCAGCGTTCAGTATGTAAGGAAAAAGATTTCTGTGCTTTCCTTTCCGTCCAACCACCCATTTTGTGTTTCACTTTCGACTTCATAGAAGAAAGGTCTGACCATGTTGGAATTAAAGTAAGATTTAATCACTGAAAATTTTTATATATATCATGTACCAGTGTTGTACGGAGGTCAGTGTACCACAGAATTCAGTAGTCATTTTGATCAGATCCAAGGAACACTTTGTCTTCGTCAACCCACAGAATTGTCCATTCATCTCCCACTCTATTTACCCTCCACCTGACAAAGTCAGAGGAGGGTGTTGTTATCACTGGGATCAAAAGGTGTCCGTCCGTAGAGGTGGGCGGCAAGGGGGCTGGCTGGACATAGAGATGTCGTTTCCGGGCCAGAACTCAGGGAGTATTCACTACAGTCATGAAATTTCACAAAGTTATGTGTCTTACAGTGAACTGGTGCCTTGTGATAGGCAGAATGTTGTGTCTTAAGTAGTTTTTTTTTTTTTTAATAATGAAAAATTAAAATAAAAAATAATAATTTTTCGTTTCCGGGCTAGGACTCAGCAACCAATACAGGTACAGGCTTCAAAATCTCCAGGAATATGTGTTAATATGCCTCCTGGCGCCTTTTGGCAGTTAGAATGCCGTGAGATTATATAATGTTATGAAACTGCAAAAATACAAAAAACTGATTAATGTATTTTCTATTAAAACTTTGCAACTGTTACACCTAGGAGGCAGAAATTGTACATGATAAATGATTATATGAATATCTACATATATATGACGTTTCATGACTACTTATTCTGAAATAATAAAAAATGGCTGCCTAAATGAAAAAAAACACACACGTCATAATTCCATCAAATCTGCTCAAAATTTCATTATTACCATGGATAAACTACTGAAATTTTTAAGTTTTAATGTCTCTTTGTCACACTGGGGGGGTGGGGGTGAGGGCCGTTCTGCGCTTGGTTAGGTGTGCATGGAGGGGGGTGTATGTGCTTGGTCAGATGGAGAGTTGCAACAGCGTAGCGTTGCCTATTTTTTTTTTTATCTAATTATCCATCACATATTCATTATCGTATAGTCATTAGTTACCGGTAACTAATAAAGTTTCATTTTTCAGATCCGGGGAGCACTTCATCTTCCAGTCCACCCAGATCAAGCCTGTTTACACCGACCCGCCCTCCTCCACCACCCCCCGTCCCGTCACCACCACCACCAGGTACTGTACCCATGATAAAGAAAAGTATTACACATAAGGGGTTCGATGATATCCGGAATGGTCAATACAGCGCGTGATGTATGTTTTTTTTTCTTCTGAACATGGATATAATGACAACACCAGTAACGGGTAAAGTAGAAAAAGCAACTGTAAACGGTAGAGTGCATCCTTAAGAAGGCGGGATTACTTTTGTGGGGATAGAAATGAAGAACACTTGGCAGTATCCATCGTCTACGGTGTCAGACGTAATGTATGCACAGATACTGTCTTGATCGTGTACAGGTGCCAGAAAAAATATCAGTGCATACTGTGTTTGAAACAATATAGATGAAGGGACGTGTGTTGTTCTGCTCTAATGACAGTGACGTATGCTGATCTGCAGTGATGTTTCTTACGAGTACACTTTAAATAAACAAATAGCTTCATTCAAGGACTCATATGCTTATTTAATTTTTAAAGACCATTGTATCAAAAGCTAAGCTTATAATTTCGGAAGTCGTTGACCCAACTCTGTCAGATACCTTTTTTTTTTTGTTTGTTTGTTTGTTTTGTTGCTATTCTACACACGATCCAGCAATATCACGTACAAGTCTGATGTTTGCCTAAGCGACCAGTATTACTCGTGATGTCCCTAGAAGGTTAATCTATTATCATATGGCTGTAGTACTAGCTACTCTAGGAAATGTCACAGGAAACCGATGTATTTTATTTTCATGATAGAAGGCTTACTTATGGGAGGTGCCTGATGCCGTTCTTGTGGCACCAGGCTCGTCTGAATGCAAACCCGGTGGACCACATTGAAATTTCCGTTCTCCTGCAGTCCACCATCCCTCTTTCGGGGGATAGAGAGGAAGTCGGGAATGTTTATATAACTATCGGTAATGGTGCCACCACGTGAAGGCTTCCCCGTCCAACGTGGGATATAAGCATCGGACATTTTTCAATAAGCATGGTCGGTGGTGTCAACTTGTTTAGCATGACGCGTTCGTTGTTGAAAGATTCCATGCACATATAGTGCAGGCCGAGCCATACATTAGCCCGGTCAGTGGTGTATGGGCTGATTAATAAATAGTAAGTGGGGAGGACAGAACCTGGGGAATGCCCAGCACACACGTCCTGTCTCCTGACTGGCTTCGTGGTGTGTGTGAGCATGACGCGTGTACCAATACATTTTGACAGACTGCACACAACACACCAAGACTGGGATTCACAAATTTATGGTTAACTGCCACTCGTAATTAGGATTTGTTTTTGCAAGAAGAAGAATTAATATGCGAAAGGCGATCAGAAATTTAGGGATGAACTATGTATGGAGAATAGGGGATGTAGACGACAAAGGTTACATTTATATATATATATATATATATATATATATATATATATATATATATATATATATATATATATATATATATATATATATATAACCTGGTAGTCCAAGGATTGTCCGTATCCTACAGGCGTTTGTGAAGCAAATTTGAGTGGAAAGACAGCTGTTGATGGTTTTACTGAGAAGCAGAGCCAGGGATTTTAAAACCTTGTATGATAAGTGAATGAATGTGTGGTTCCAAGTTTGTGGGCCCTCTATTGTACTTAAGTTATTGCACCTATTTATGGGTGCGACACACTTCATTTTATAAACGGGAAATAGGCAACTGATATGATGATGATTGCTATGATGTTGATGATGGTGGTGGTGGCTTGTTTCAGTTTGAAAGTAATTTTCATAAAGCTCAAGCATCTTTGTTGCCTTAGGTCAAGCTGGTGGGACAGGTGGGATAGGAACGGATGGAACCGAGGCTCTGGGACCCCCTCCACCACGGGCAGGACCACCCCCACCACCACCACCAGCACCACCACCACCACCACCACCACCACCACAGCCAGGACCACAACCAGACTCACCACACCTTTCAGAACCACCACACAGTCACCACCCAAGGATATCAAGAAGACATACAAAGATCCAGTAAAGCCGGCTGGTAAGTTTAATTATCATTACTAATATACCAGTAACATCGTCAATTAAAGGACACTATGTTCGTAACCGAATGTAAGTGCATATTAAATTTATCATTCATTCATCATCTAGTCCAGCATTGTCCGGTTAGGACCTTAGGCTCGGACGGAGACTAGGATACTTGGTCCAAACACTAAAGGCAAAAGTGTTGCTCTTGCCTGAGCGACATTACGTGACCAGTAAATCCAAACTGATCCTCGAAAGCACACTCCATGGGCCACATCCGAGCTGAGCACCGTACCTCTCTAGACTACCAGTCGAAAAAAAAAAAAAATGTAGGAGAGCAACAAGGGCAAGCCTCTATTAAGTGCGTTAGGGTTTATGTCCATACAGTATAATGTTGTATTAAGATAAATTTTGTACGTCGACTAGCAAATAATTTAAAAAAAAATTGTAAATAGATACATTATTCTTGGTTATTTTACCCATTTAGTCTGAACTTTCCTCTATAACTGTAGAATCCACAAGGGAATATTTATAGTTTGAAGCATTGTGAGAACTTTTTGTGCCCTCAGATGGCGAATGTGAGGACAGGATCGCCAACATAGCAGGCAGCCTCACCTGCCGGGACTTCTTAAGTTCATACGGGACCCGCTACTGTGATCACCGCTACATCCAGAAGAACTGCTGCCGCTCACAGAAAGAACTATGCAGTGGCCGTTAATAGTGGTGACAGAGCCTGGCCGCGGCCACGCCAGGTGAAGACTCCAGCACTAAGGCCCCGGACATCTTCAGGCCGAGGCCGCCCTCTCTCGTGGCCCTGATGCACCAGGTGTCCATGTATATTTTGGCTGCACACACTGTGGCTCCCGCCCAGTGTTCTCACACCTACAGCTTTTCGTGGTGGTAGCCAAAGCACCCGACTCTCCTACCTTCGTGGCTCTTCTCATCGGAAAGGTTTATGAGTTTACACTGAGTATACCAGCGACTGTGTGTAGTTCTTTAGACGAGAGAATTGTTAGAAAGTGTCATCATCCGTGGAGCCCCATCACCCGAGCCAAGACCAAATTGTCAAAAAAGCAAGGGGTCTCAGGGCAAGGGTTGCGGCAGCACCGGGTCCTCCGGGCCGCGGCGGCTTGCTGGCGAGGCGACGGCACGGGGGTGGCGTCCTATAGGGCCCGGTGCCGCCACAGCACAGTACAGTAGCTACCCCCACGCCCGTGTCCTTTGTTACATCACAACACTGCGCCCGTCATGCTCACTCCACTACATCAGTGCTGCTCTACACATTCTTCTGTACATGCTGTAGTCTCCAAAATCATACGAAAGTCCATTTTCTGCAATATGGTATATGTGACTCCAGTTCAGTTATACGAGTAGGCCTATTTATAATACCATATAGACTGTAGTTAAATCAGCTACCATGAAGAGAGATAAAGTGAAGTTTGGTGGAGTGTGCGGGTGTTGTGCTGGCCCACCACGCAGCCACCACACCCAGTCTTTCCCAAGATGTTTGTGTACATGAACATCATCCTCTGAATATAGTTCATAGAACTAGACTAATGTACATAGTTGTTGATTTTTATATATAAATCTCAGTTTCTTCTAATGTATCATAGCTTTATCGACACTGAAAGTCACTATGCAAAGTGATAGCCCTCCTGTGCAATTCCTCTGAAGTTTTATCTTTTTGCTTCCTCTAAGGTTGAGTATGGCAACGACACTTTATTGTAAATAACTACTTAGACCTATAATATTTATATGTAAGAGTCTTAGGATGAATGAGCTCCCTTTTTCTCGGTTCTTAAGTTTGGGGATGCTTAAGGCGCCCCATCGGTTCTTCAGTTGTTCCTGGGCTCTTGGGTGTAGAGGGTGTGGGTAGAGCCTAGCCTAGCTTGGCCCCGGAGCAATTAAGAAGCGTCACACAGGCTGCTTGCAGGTCAGTTGTATTTCTCGTCAGCACGCCTTCTTAGTGTCCTCACAAGTTTGGACGTAGATTCACAACCAAACTTTTGATCAGTTCCCTGTCGTAACTAAGAATTTCTTTTACAGGAAGGAGAAGGAAAGTAGGATGCAGAATTTGCCCACGATTCTTGTTGTTCCTACAATTACATATCTTGGTTAGGACTGGAAAACTGACGAAATACTTTGTTATTCGCAGTCCAAACAACGAGTCACATTTATCAGAATCAGACTGAGCTCATCGTTTTCAGGGACCTAGTCTGTCTGAAAGCTGTTGCTGATGATTACAATATTGAAATATGACACGACTCCTGAACAAATAGCTGTATTTCAGTGTTATTTATATTTTATGTACAATATGCATTTTTATAAATCAAGGCCAACGTCACTGACAAAGATATTAGAGGGTTATCTTTATGGACAAGATAGTTCCGAGTGCTTCCTGATATCGCTTCAAAGTATACTCAACTTGAAATGACAAAAGCAAAGCGCACGCGTCGACCTGAAAACTATTATCTGCTGGACGAAAATATGACATTAAGAAAAAAACATCCCATCTGTATGAGAGACTACGAGTATATCAAACAATCTATCAATACCTTGTGTACATGACAGTAAAATATAATACTCAGCTCAGTCTTTGACAACACACGAGCCGCTCTTGTATGGAGGCAATTTTGCAAAACCGTCATAATTCCAGACCAAACGATGTGGAGGGTGACAGGTGCTATGTAATCCCCTCAATACGATGACGTCTTTGATATAATACTCTCCTTATCTCCAGGCAAAGCTCAGGAGAGATTTTTTTTCGAAGTGGAGATATCGGATACAACCTTCATAAACTCCTTCACCACTAGAGTCTTGTTGTGTGCTGAGGGAAATCGTCTAGAAGTAGCGAAAGTAAACCGTAAGTGACGTCATAGGGCTGAAGGGAATACACACGGGACACCGAGCCCTCAAATTACCTTTATATATTTGAAATGCGTCTGTTTAATGACACTGAGTTAATTAGGCAATAAATATTTCTGTCTTCTTGATATCAGTAGGTTTATGTTTTAAGCATGTACTGTGAAACCTCGTTAGTCAAGTTATCGTTATTTATTGCGTGTTAACTGTCGCCCCACCAGAAGTAACTTATTTTTTACACTTTGTAATGGTGAGGAAAGTGATACCATACTGTCGCGTTCTAATGCCACATAATTCAGTATTTCATCCACCAGTTTTCATTGAGGTTAAGAAGTGACTTTTTTGTATTCAGCATGATTATGGAAGCTGGACTGACTGAGTTTTCATTAACCCAGTTGATCCACCAGTCATGTTCATTAGAGAAACCATGAACATGGGTAAAAAAAAATAAAAATGAAGAAAGATAAACAAGCTTCAAGTGCAACTCTAGGAGTGAGTTGTTTATAAAACTGTCTTCGCAAACTCATCCCTGTTGTCAGTATCATTACGGTTGATATTCCACTTTGTACTGCTGCTGTAAATTGTACATAATTACAGCTCCGTCTTGTAATGGGAAGTTTATAAATAATGCTAATTGGATGTTCATCAAGAAATCGATGTAAGCGAAGTATTTTTCTACAATGGCTTTATACAACAAATCTAGCACACGTGCGAGTGAGCGGCAGGGTGGTTGTGCTCATGCTATACGAGTATTATGTATGTGGATGAATGTAGCGGAATTTTATACTACTGGTAAATAAATTATGTATAATGAAGCGAGAGAGGGTGTTCGTATATGTGTGTGCATGAACTTGCTGAAAAACGTGTACTTGCTGAAGAATGTGTACAACATTCTATACCACATCTGAACCTAGAAGAGCATTAATGTGAAGCTGAGGTCAAGTTACTTTTCACCATTCACGTATCACAGTTACTTAGTTAATTCATCCAGTAAACGGCAGCTCCATTCATCATGTTCCTGCAGCAAACAAACATGCAGTACGTCAAGACTGTCAGGTGCGCCGCCTGTCACAACTCTTCTATCCACTGATGCTGTCCCACGTTCAAATGCGACAAACGAGGTTTTGGAAACTTAGCACTTACAATATGTCTCCATGGGCCGGTTTCTCGTCGGCTTAGTAGGTTTTCTTACACCGCTTCCTTACTTTTTTTTATTTCCATCTCAAAATTCGGTAATCCCTTGTATGCCTTTTACATTCCTTATTTTACCTACACAGCTGACAATCCTCAAACAGAACAACATTAAAGTGACATTATCTAGAGGTAAAATGGGAAGGAAGAGGTGCCAGGAAGCCTCCTTTGATGACGGAGATACGGGCCCAGGATCTTTTCATGCAAGGATGTGGAAGACGTGCACAGCTGAAGTCACAAGTCCGTGGTACATTGGATGGCTTATTGTGTAGGCCATGACAACAGTTATAAGCTTCTGTTAGTTATTGTTTATCCATTTGAATGACCTCCCCCCCAAAAAAAAATTATAAGTAGTGATCATACTATAATGTTACTTAAGCTTTCCCTTCTTCCCTACAAAGGCTGATACTTCAAGCCTTCCACCATTAACCTGTGAATTCAGTTGTACATGATGGTTTCCGATAGCCATGTTATGCTTTTTTTTCCCCCCTGCGTAAATGAGCTTTGGCAGGACTCAATCACGTGTGTGTGTGTGTGTGTGTGTGTGTGTGTGTGTGTGTGTGTGTGTGTGTGTGTGTGTGTAGTTGCGGTCAATTATTTTTTTACACTGGGGGGTCGGAACTTGAGAAATTCTAACTCACTTTTAACTGGATAAACGTAGCAAAGACTTCGCTAGGCTTTGACAGTTTCGGGACAGTGTATATGAACTACTGGCCATAACTGTACATATGGGTGTGTAGTAAATGTATATGCGTATGTGAGTGTGCGGCAACAGTGCATGGGTAGGTGGGTAAGTTCAGTATGTGTAAATGAGTGAATGTGGGTGTGTAGTAAGTGTATGTGTGTATGTGTGTGGGTGTGTGCATTATGGGTACATGTGTGCGTGGTCTGGCATGCAGCTGACGGGTTCACCTGCTAGCGAGACCCTCCATGTTATGTCAGAGGCCAAAAAGACAATAAAGGTGTCACACAAATCTGAACAGTTTTATTTCTTCCATCCCTTCCACCTAAACCCTTTCGTCTTGTTATCACCTCATCATTTTATTCAGGCAATGGGACACCTTCTGTAATTCTTGCTACACACACACACACACACACACACACACACCGCACTCTGCCTCAGGGGTAACGCTCTCGCCTGCCATCTGGTAAGACTGTGGTTCACGCCTTGCTCAGGTTGCAAAAAGTTTCACTGACGGAGCGGGTTGTTACTGTCCCCCTTGAGCAAGAGGATGGGTGTGTGAGTGTGTGAAGGTCACAGCCTTGTCCTTAGATCAGAGTACATGAGCTCTCAGCTCTCTTCCGGGAGGGTAAAAAGCTGACGATCACGACCATCACGTGATCCTGACTGACTCAGTGAATTACACACACACTTACAGTACATTAACCCATTCATCATCAGCGCGTCATTTTATATAATTTTATTATCTCACCGCAGCCAGATGAGCCTGATACATCCTAAAGGAGACTTCTCGTAAAGAAGAGGGTATTCCTGTATATCCAAAGAGATACGTTTTATTTCACTAATGCTGTCTCTAGACGACTTAATTCTAACTAAGATAGGCACCTAGCAGGGAAGGGCTTAATGAAATCTACAGCTAACTCCTCCAGTTTGAAAACAAAAAAATCTAAAAGGAATTAAATCGTCTGGTGGTACCAAAGATAAAGTACTAAATACGTCACCGGCCTGAGATTGTAAAAAAAAAATCAAAACTGTGATCGTTAGATTTTAAATATATTCATGCTACTGACAGACGATTGCGTAAAACTTATCTTAAACTTCTGATGATGTTCAAAGCAGTGCATTAATCGTTTTAGTACATCACGTCCTTAATATTTTGATCTTAGTACTGCCAAAGGGGGTGTATTCATGCTAATGGGAAACCCCTCACAACAATGGTGAGCTCAGAAAGGACGACCGGCCTTGCCTTTTCTAGGGTCACTCAATTTTACCATGATATGTTCGTGCCCTAATGGGACACGTCCATGATTCAGTTTTTGCTCAAATGTTACACCAGAAGGCATTTGAGTGGCCCCAGTGTTCCTCTAGTCGTCCTACTCGTACACACTGCTGGCAAGCGGCTGAGAGACGTAAACAAAGATTTGAGTGTTTTCAGCATCAAAGTACTGTCCTCACAGCTGGGGCGGATTAACCACTAAGTTGACTAGACTGCAAGCTAGGCCCTCACCCATGCAGGAGCCCTATTTATAAATAAGTGGATTAATGATGAAATATACAGCAGCTGGCATCATACAAGATCCAAAGATGGTCATTAAAATCTTTATATGGCGGCCCGTTTACCCCGGGTAGCTGGTCCCCATTATAGTTTAGCCCATGACCACCAGTGAGGTTGATCCGGTCTTACCTATAAACTGTGTATTAAAATTTTGAATATTGTTATTTTTCACAACCTTAGAGAAATGCAACACAGTGAGAGAATCAATATATCAGACAGTCTGGAAAATATGGAAATGTCAGACAGACAGACAGACAGACCGACAGACAGACCGACACTTAAATTTCCCACTGATTCTGCGCATATTCAGATACACAGCATAAAATGCACTGCGAGATTCGCGTAGTCCAGGACTTTTATGCATGGTTGCGGGGAGTAAAGACGTGTTTTCTGAGCTCTCCTCTAGCTATAGAACTGCCTCATCGGCATAGATTTTGTTTTTTCCGCCACTAGGGCGTTTTTATTAAAGTTAGGCTAGTTAGTACTCATTCTCCTCCCTTCCCTGTTTAGAGATACAATAGGTGTTTGTGTCTTTTCCTGAGTTTACCTTTGCTTACTCGCCCACGGAGGGTCCCCCCCACTGATCGCTCTGGGGCGTGAATCGACACGGTCGGGCCTCCCTGTAGTGGTCTGAGAGGACCACAATGTTGAGTCTCTGCACTGTGGAGAGGACAACCTCAGATTTAGATGTTTTGCCCCTGGTTGTTTGTCCCTTGTTTATCTTCTCACCTTCTTCACACTTCCTCCGTTAGGGGGGAGTGGTACTATGGAGGACGCCCCTACTGCCTCCCCCCCCCCTTCAGGGGAGGAGACGGTCCTGACCGACCCCCGACTGAACCACTGACAGACTGCTCCCAGACTGAACGGCCCCAGACACGCACCCCTCTAGACATCAATGTACAGAACGCCTCCTTCGTTTTACTTCATGCTCTAGGTTCCACTCCCCTGTCCAGACTCAATCCCTTCATTGTCAAGAAGGTGATTGACCACTGTGCTGGAGAGGTGGAACAAGTAAAAAAACTTGGAAATGGTGACCTCCTAGTAAAGACATTCAATTCTGCTCAGGTTAAAGACTTGCTAAAGCTGCGCAAGTTTCACTGTCATGATATCGAGGCTAAGATCCCAACATCCATGAATTCCTGCAAGGGTGTTATCACTTGCAGGGATCTCATGGTGATGAGTGAGGAAGAGATCATACAGGAACTTGCCCAGCAAGATGTAATTGATGCCAGATTTATCACTCGTTTCCAGGAAGGCATAAGGACGAAGACAGCCACAGTAGTCTTGACTTTTGGGAAAATATCTCTACCTACTAATGTGAAAGTAGGATATGAAATTGTTAATGTCAGACCGTACATTCCCAATCCCCTTCGTTGCTCAAAATGTCAGATTTACGGACATCACAAAAAGACTTGTCGAGCTTCGAACGTGGTATGTGGCAAATGCGCGGCTGTAGGTCACTCTGCTGACAACTGTACATCCGAGACTGAGTGCTGCTTTCACTGCAAGGATGCTCACTCCACTTCCTCGAGGGTTTGTCCCAAGTGGAAGGAGGAGAAAGAGGTCTGCACAGTGAAGGCAACTGAGGGCATTTCCTTTTACGATGCAAGGAAGAAGGTGAAGGAGTTGCATGCAACTCCCAAGCCTAATATCTCCTATGCATCGGCGGTTGTGTCCCGTCCCGTGATGTGCACCGTTGAGACACAGACTGACCTTACATTCGCTCCTCATGCCCCACGCCCTACCTCTCAGTCTAAGCCTCCTGTACATTCCAACTCTCTTACGGACATCCCTGTTGCTACTTCATACTCTCAGGCTGCCGCTGCTCCTTCGCAGTCAGTGCGGCCAAAACAGAAGCCTGACAAGTCTGATAAAATTAATTTGACCACCCTCACTAAGCAGTCACGTCCTCATGTCCTTCCCGCTCCTGGTCCAGCGAGGGAGAGAAAGAATAGCTCTTCCTCGGTGGAGTCTGGGAGCCTTATCATTGACGAAAATATGGAAGTCTCCATGAACAAGCACCGGGAAAGGTCCCCCGGTAGCCACTCGCCTGGACGCGGGGGGCATAAAAAAAACTAAGCATACTGGCCACCCTCGTAAATCTTAAACCGCCGCATTCACCTTATTACAGTGGAATTGTAGAGGTGTTGGGAACAAGTTACAAAATATAGCAATCTTGCTGTCAATACACAGGCCAGACATTATTTGTTTACAGGAGATGCGCCTGGAGGATCATTCTGATCCTCCACAGTTCAAACACTATCACTCGTATAGAAGATATGAAGGCCACGGAGTTTTTTTTTTTTTTTTTGTGAGGAAGAAGGAACCAAAGGCAACGAGCCTGCAAAACTATTCCTTCCAAGAGAAAAACAAAATATAAGAGAGAGCCAAATTCAAGATCCGATCATTTCCAGATGCATGGACACACTGCGTTTGAAAAACTGGAGATCATAGGAAATAGGAAATACAGACAGAGGGAGACAGTTCCAGAGCTGACCTGTTGCATAAATGAAGAACTGGGAGTAACGGTTAACTCTTGCATTAGAGAGTTGGACAGAAAAGGGATGAGAGTTTGCTGCTAGACGGGTGCTACGTGCCCGTCGTAGGGGTGGAGGAATGCATGCAGACAGTTCAGAGGAGCAGTGACCATTGAAGTAGCGATAGAAAAGAGATAAAGATGCAACAGTGCACAAACTCACCACCGCGCCGATCGTCGCCCTCCCCGACTACACCCTACCCTTCCAACTATATACAGATTTTTCCCTGATGGCCATCAGCGCCGTCCTCGCACAAGTGCAGGAAGGACGAGACCACATCATCACCTGTGCCAGCCGCACCCTAAATCAGGAGGAGCGGAACTATGCTGCCACCAAGCGGGAGTGCCTGGGCATCATCTGAGCCTTGGAGCATTTCCGGGCCTATCTTTCCGGGACCCACGTCACAATTATCGCTGACCACAAGTCGCTCCAATGGCTCTGCCAGTCTGACGTTCACAATGCTCAGCTTATAAGATGGAGGGAGATCTCCTATCGCCCCGGCAAACTCCACACTAATGCCGATGCACTTTCCCGTCTCCAAATCCACGCCCTCCAGCCCGGATCAAAAGTCCTCGCGTGGTGGTTTCCAGCTGTGCCCGCAGACGGGAGACGGGTAATAGCTCCACCCCATGGTTGGTGGTGGTCAGCTCGCCCGGAAGGTAGTCTCGCTTTCCTGCTATGGTGGCGGCGGGCGAGCTCCGGGTCATAGGGGCGCGCGGACCGGGCGGACTTACATCCCTGTCGCCCGGAGTCCAGTCGCGCTGTATTTGATCCTCCGTGGGCACCTTCTGGGGGTGTTGGGTTGCCCTTTGTGGTACTGCACTGCATTTTAACCACCACCCCCAGTAATCATATCCACACTCGGTAAGACTCCTAGAACGAGGGCAAAACAGTGAATCAGTGAACTCCCACAGAACCAGGAGCTACTAAAGTGAGAAACTGTGTACGGTGGAATATCCAGACCTGAACTCCCACCCCTAGCCATACGGCACTAGAATTGAGACAGTGAACTGTTGCCATACTCACTCACACTGATATAAAACCTATTGTGTCTGTCCCGTATCCTGCGAGATACGCTCAACTAGATCAGCAGTCCAAGGATTGATGTGACATAAATATTGTGCGATTCTTTGCCTGTTCCTGTAACTAATAATTTGTGAATATACGTGTAGGTTGTTGCTGCGAGTTTTTATGCCCTGGTCCTCTTATGTTTGCGTTTTAGTCCTGGTCTAGAAAAGGGCTCAACTATAAGCCACGCGTTTCTAGGACAGGAAGCCGCCCTAAAAACACCTAGCATAACAATGATAATGATGAAGTTATCGTTTTTATGCTTTCAAGGTATCATTTCAGTCTGAGATTAATTGCACAGCAATGTCCCCTCCCTTAGTACTGAGTTTTATCAAAACAGAGAATGAAGTGTGATTGGTAAGAAGCATGTCTTACACTTTACACGCACTGATGCACGATAATTACTACTAAATTTGTTAATACGTGATTTTTTTCGATTTCATGTAAAAACCAATTAAGCTGTTATATTAATATTCTTTCTGGAAATCACTTCTTACAGAACAAAATGCAGTACTGCTGTCTCTTGATTTAATTCAAACGAACTGTGTGTGTGTGTGTGTAGGAAGACGTTCGTCGACGTAAGAGCCCTGAAGTTGTTTACATCAGAGAGAGTGGAAGAGGAGACCCTATTTTGCTTTAAAAAATCAGTCATTAGCTGTATTATGGGAGACGAAACGTGGGCTAACATTCAGTTGGTGAAGAGTAAGAGGGAGAGATTCAGAGAAAAGATCAAAAAACGTAAACAAGAGAGAGAAACGATTTTAAGCTCGGTGGCTGGAGGCAGCAGTAGCCCCAGCTCCTTCCTTCCTGCAGTCCCAACAACTACCTCACCGCCACCTCTGCTCACTGGTAAGGCAGGCGTGTTGTACTGGTCGGGGCCACATTATTGGATCACAGCAAAGTAGCTGTGAAGCAGAATTACGGGTTGCGACACGACTAGCCATGATATAGCCACAGAAAATATAATTGTACAGTATAGACTATTTTCTACAATATTGGACCACAAAAAATATTTTCCATGACATAGGACCACGAAAAAACATAATTATATAGACAAGGAATATTTTCTTTGAGGAATGTGGAAAATACTAAGAATTCATCATCCAATCCTACGTCACCCCATGAGCCTTGGAGCCTGGGGCTAGGCAAGTTGTGGAGAGGATGGAGGGTGAAAGACTGACGAAGAGAGTGTATGTGAGTGAGTTGGAGGGGGGAAGAGAGAGGGGGAGGCCGAGGATGAGATGGGGGGATGGGGTGGAGAGGTATATGAGAGAGGGGTGTGTGAGTTGGGAGCGGGGCAGTGAAATGGCGGGGTACAAGGTGACGTTTAGGCGATTTGTTTGTGGCCACCCCGAACAGTTTTGAGGCATCTGGCAATCGATAGATTGATAGCTACAACATTCCTCTCTAATAATACTCGTTTTTTTTTTCTCAACCAGATTTTTATTTCTCTGTGTTTTAATTGGTTTACATTTTTTCCTGAAATGTCCGAAGTCGTCCCCAAGTCCAAATTCACCCCACTTTATGGTACTCTCTAAGGCTTTCATAATTATTAATACTGTATTTATTTAAAATTATTACCGGTATTATGTATGTCATGATATGTTAGATGTTTAGTGGTCAAACACGAAATATTCCTTATTGAGTCGCCTAATTGTCCACACTGTTTTGTACCTCGTCTGATGGGTGAGAATCCGTACCTCAAATGATAGTGTTCGCTCCACTTATGACTAAAATGCATTAGCTAACCTAAGTCTAAAAACGGTACAGTAAGCTCGCCCCGAATATGTTCTCGCCAGACGCGCTCGCAGTTATACACGGTTAGTGCTGGGATACGTATAAAAGATTAAAGAACCATTACGAAAACTATAAATTTACGCAAGAGAGGCCTTTGAAAGGCCAACTCCTCGAACCCTCAGGACAGCGTGCACGGTTTGTTTTGATCACGTGATCATTTGATTTGCTGTATTGCTTTTCCACAGTACTGTATTTGTAAGTTAAATATTTACTTTACTGTTATGGTAAGTTTATGTACAAGTTAAAGTACTATTAAATAACGTTAAAGCAAGAAATAAAGTCTTATAATCAGTTTACCCGATAGGCGTCGGAATATTGCCTTTTTAATTTGTTTGTTAAAGATTTGCTGCACTGATTTTCCACAGTACAGTACTGTATTTGTAAGTTAAATATTTACTGTTCTGGTATGTAAGCTAAAGCACTTAAATAAAGTTAAAGCATTAAGTAAAGCCTTGTAACCAGTTAACCTGATTTATATGATTACCCATGATTGGCGGGTTCCGAGACAATTCTCCATCGTCAATTCGCCATCAGACAATTCCCCATCAAAACATGGACGATTCCCTGTCAGGACAGTTCGCACCCTGAACGATTTCCTGTCATTCTATAAACATACTTTTTTTGCCTTTGAATTATATTCTAGCATCACTCACAGCTAAGCCATTGGCCACCCCATTTGGGATACATGGCGTCTGGCAATGGATGGATGGATGGATCACTCACAGCTGCCTTCATTAACTCGCCGAGTGCCAGTGCCATTTTAAAACAATCTGACATAAAAAACATCACAGTGACCACATTTTTAAAGATTCGCAGGTAAAAATTGGCAGGCATGTAAGGTAACTGTTCCTCTACCATCTCCCAGGCTGTCAAGGCCATACACTCACTCGCTCCCCCCCTCATATTCGCTCTGCCTCACTCTGCCCGTGTGCCTCACCCAGTGCTGTACATAGTGAAAGCATTTTGTAAATATTTTCATGTAAGTGTAAGTTCTAAATATTTTCTTGTAAGTGTAAGGACTATATAATGAAGTCAAGTTGTAAATACCTTCTGGTAAGTGCCAGGACTGTACGTAATGAAGTCAGGTTGTACCTATTTTCAAGTAAGTGTAAGATAATGCATTCACAATGAGAAAGACACACAAATTTTGGTAGATACTGAAGTAATAAGTAATCAGAAAAGTGTACTGAACATTGCTATACCTTCCCGGCATAAATACCTGAATATACATTACATAGAAAACGGCTTTCTCTCACGTATGTGGCGAGCATGAGAGAGCGGTTATACCTGCACATGAGTATGCAGGACTCAATAAAACTGATTTCTGAGCCTCGGTGAGCATTTTAATGGCAAAATTTGTTGTTTCCACATCAAAATCTATCATTTTAGCCACCCCCCCCCCCAAAAAAAAAAGGTCGAAAAATGGCCGGCACTGGGGTGACCCATAGGGCTAAAAATAGTTAGCATGCAGCAGGTCAATGACGACGAATTGTCTTGTTATTGTTGTGATGGCAAATTGACTTGACAACGAATTGTCCCGAAACCAATCGGCATCGGAATGTTGCCTTGTGTTTATGTATTTGTGTGTTGAAGTTTTGCTGTGCAGTACTGTATTTGTAAGTTATAACTGCGAAGGCTGCAGTGCGTGTGGATGGTGAACTAAGTGAATTTTTCTCTTTGAAAGTTGGTTTGAAACAGGGATGTGTCATGTCTCCATGGTTGTTCAATCTGTACATGGATGGGGTAATAAAAGAGGTACAAGGTAGGGTAGTGAATGTTGGAGTGGCCCTGGTGAGAGAGGATAGTGTTTGGAAACTCCCTGTACTGTTGTTTGCAGATGATACTGTGTTGTTGAGTGAAGACGAAGGGGAGCTGCAAGGCTTGGTGGATGAGTTTAAGAGAGTGTGTAAGAAACGGAACCTAAAGGTGAATGTAGGGAAGAGTAAAGTGATGGTCTTTGAGAGAGGTGAAGTTAGTGAATGTACAGCGAGGTTGGATGGTGAGGAATTGGAAAATGTGAGTACGTTTAAGTATTTGGGTAGTGTGATGAGTAAGGATGGAAGTTTGGAGGGTGAAGTGCTTGAAAGGGTACAGCAGGGAAGAAAGGTTGCTGGTTCCTTGAAAGCAGTGATAAGAAACAGGGAAGTGAGCATGGAAGTGAAAAAGTTACTACATGACAGTATTGTGATACCAACTCTAACGTACGGAAGTGAAGCTTGGACATTGTTGGAAGGACACAAGTCAAGAGTGAGAGCAGTGGAAATGAGTTATTTAAGAGGAGCCTGTGGAGTCACGTGGAGAGACAGGCTGACGAATGAGGATATAAAGGAACGTTGTGGTGTGGATGTGGATGTGATAGGAAGCGTTATGAGGAATACACTGAGGTGGTTTGGCCATGTGGAGAGGATGGAGGGTGAAAGACTGACGAAGAGAGTGTATATGAGTGAGGTGGAGGGGGAAAGAGGGAGGGGGAGGCCGAGGATGAGATGGAGGGATGGGGTGGAGAGGTATATGAGAGAGGGGGGTGTGAGTTGGGAGCAGGGCAGTGAAATGGCGGGGGACAGGGCGACTTGGAGGCGATTTGTTTGTGGCCACCCCAAACGGGATTGAGGCGTCTGGCAATAGATAGATAGAACTTTACATAAACCTTCTAACCACTGAAAGTGCTCCATATTGATTACCAATGGCAGATAACAGCAAAACATCAAATTTAGGGGGTCTAGGTGTAAAAAGGTTCCAAATCCACAAGGTAGAAAACAGAATATCTCACATTATTCACATATGAAACACCAAAGGAAACTCAGAAGTAAAACCATACATTTATTTACAAATTAATTAAAGATACTGAAATACCAAACAACATTATCAATACTTAAACCCTCTTGAGACGTCCCCCAGGTCTAACAAGTCCCATTAATAAATTTATGAAGAAAAACAAGTAGTGATTAAACTCCCCCTGAAGCTAGGCAGAGGTGAGGATACTGCGTATGGTAGCAGATAACTCCGGGAACAATAGAGAAGTGGTATGCCTGCCATTCAACACTGCTACATGGCAGCACAGGGACGACCTGGATGAACTCTCGCATAGTGGGTAGAATGGATGCCTCACCGACCTGGCCCTCGGCAGGTGTAGGATCCTTAGTCCCCTAAATTTGATACAAGTTAATAACAAAATAACAAAGGTATGGTACATAAATTATGGTTCTTCTGGGAAGTGAACCAAGGACCTACACAGCAAGCAAAAAGCTGAGTACAAAAAGAAATCATAAAGTTCAATATTTAAGTCTAACAATAAATCAATAAATAATGCCAGTGATATAAATCCAATCAATAATATAAACACAGTACATGGAAAAATATATAAAGTTCTTAAAACCCTAGAGCAGATTCACAGACATTTAATCAATTTTCATATAGAAGACAGAACCAAAGCAACTAGAAGAATGATTAACATTTACCTTAGTCCCGTCGATCTGCTGTTTGATGGTTGAGTGAATTGAATGGGTCACAGATGCCCTTATATAGCCTTCAGTCAGTTCGAAAATTCTCGTGAGATACATAACAAAGCTAACTTT
This sequence comes from Coenobita brevimanus, assembly GCF_032717465.1. Lineage (NCBI taxonomy): Eukaryota > Metazoa > Arthropoda > Malacostraca > Decapoda > Coenobitidae > Coenobita > Coenobita brevimanus. The sequence goes on along the minus strand of NC_137004.1, from coordinate 1,754,662 downwards.
ATGAAGCAAATGAAACAGTAAGTAAACAAATGAAACAGAACAGGAACTTAAAAGATAACGAGATGAGACTAAAATAAAGGTTTATGAAGCTTCAATTACAGACTAAATAATATTGAAAGATTCTAAAAACGAATTACTGAAACTTTAAAGACTTACAAATGAAACGCATTGAATCTTACCAAATTAGGGTGAATATAACAGTCAGGGATAACATACAAATATTACAATAATTATTAGGCTGTTTTTCTTGGCCCTTACACTAGGGAGCAAAATAAGGAGTAGTTAAAACTTAACGCGGTTTCTCACCAAACGCGCCACGGTTGGAACCTAACCCTCGTGTTAGGGGTGAGCTTGCTGTATATAAATCAACCTGAACACAAAATTTAAGTCTAAAATGTCCTCAAAATCGGAAAAAAAAAAAAGTCAAAACCCATCGCAAAGCCAAGGGTAGGCGTACGATATGCTGGGTAAGGTGGTATTTCCACCCCCATCACTATTCCGGAGTATCACATCTAGAGGTATCATAAATCGGTGTTTGCCAGTACTGTACAGTAATATAGCAGCAGTTGGCTACCAATTACGAGCCGATTGATACACATCAACACCAGATATTGCATAGAACTGCTGGTTATGTCCCTTTTCAGTGCCTGATGTTGCTTTGATAGAGTCGAGCCAGCAGTGCCAGATATTGCGTTAGGCTGAAGATTGTGATGACGGATAATTGAGAGTTTATTGTAGATAGACAGAGATAGAGAGGTAGACCATTGAATGTGAGTGTGATATTATTAGAAGTACCATATAACTGACAGTATTTTTTCATGACGCATTCCGAGAAAGTGAGTAACAGGTAATATGGAGTAATAAATTTTGGTTATGGTTATTAACGCAGCTCGATAAACAAGTACTGTACTTGGCATCTCTAAGAATGTAAAGTGGAAGGAATGTATGAAAATTTTGTGGAAGAAGGTTAAGAGAGTAAGACAGGATGATAAAGGAGGTACGGCAGTGGGGGAGTGAGAGATGATAATGGCTTATTGCTGGTGGAGAAGGGAGAAAAAGTAAGCAGATGGAGAGAGCAAGGAATTGTTAATAAAGAAAGAATATAAGGTAATGCTAGTATAAGTGGCTGGGAGAAGGAAGGAAGAGATCAGCAGGATGGAAATAGTGGAAGTATTAGTCAAAATGGGGAAAGCCCCAGGAATTGATGGAGTGTGTGGTGAATTTCTGAAGCATGAGGGAGAGATAATAGTAGAATGGATATGAAAGTTGTTCAGATTGGCCTGGGAGGAGGGTCAAGTCCCAGAGGATTGGAAGTCAGATATGTTTATTCCCTTATACAAAAGAAAAAGGGGAAATGAAGTGTATTGTAATTATTGGGCATTTGTCCTCTTAATTTAATAGAAGTATAAGGTAGGGTACTTATTGATAGAGTTAGGGAAATAGCAAATGAATTAGTTGGAGAAGAACAGGGAGACTTCAGGAAGGGAATAGCTTGTGTAGATCATTATTCATCCCAAGGCATTTAGTAGAAAGGTTTCTAGAGAAGGTAAAGAAGTTGTATGCTGCTTCCATGAATGTAGAGAAAGTGTATGACAGAGTAGATAGACAAGGAATATGGAAAATATTAAAAATATACGGAGTAAATTTGAAGTTGTTGAACTCCATGAAGAGTATGTACGAGGCTGCCTTGGCTGCAGTGCTTGTGCATGATGAATTGAGTGAATTTTTCTACGGTATCTCAATATTGGATTGAAATGGATGTGTCATGTCTCCATGGTTGCTCAGTTTGGATGTGGATTTAATTATAAGAGATACACAGTAGGGTAGTTGTTGTTGGAATGACCCTAATGAGAGAGGGCAGTGTTTGAAAACTTCTGGTTCTGTTGTTTGCAAATGATACTGTATCGTTTAGTGAAGATGAAGGGAATGCAAGGCTTGGCGATTGGATTGTGAGAGTATGTGAGAAATGAAATCTGAAGCTGAGCATAAGGAAGAGCAAACTTAATGCACAGTGAGGCCAGATAGTGAGGAAATGGGAAATGCGAGTGCATTTAAGTACTGTACATGGGTACGGTAGTAAAGTGTGGAAAATGAAGTGCTTGAAAGGGTACAGGAGAGAACAAAGTTTGCTCGGTCGTGGAAAGCAGTGACAGGAAATAGGGAAGTTAGCATGGAAGAAAAAAATTTGTTGCACAAGAATATTGTGACCTCCACTCAACCTTACGGAAGGGAAGCTTAGAGTTTGTTGGAAGGACACAAGTCAAGTGTGAGAGGACTGAAAATGAATTATTTGAGAGGAGCATGTGGAATTCCTTGGAGAGACAGGCTAACAAATGGGGAAGTGAGGGTGGATGTGGATATGATAGGAAGCATTAGGAGAAATACATTGAGGTGGTTTGGCCATGTTGAGAGGCTTTGGAAGTGAGGGACTAACTAAGAGAGTTTATGAGGGTGAGTTGTAGGGAGGGAGAAGGAGGGGGAGACCAAGGATGAGATGGAGGATGAGAGAGGTATATGAGAGAGGGGGGTGTAAGTTTGGGGAATGGCAGCAAAATGGCAGGGGATGGGGCAATGTTGAGGTGATTTGTTTATGGTCACCCTTTACTGGATTAAGGTGTCTGGCTATAGATAGATAGTTAGATCTGTAAGATGAGTACAGGGGCATCCAAGTCTTAGTCACTAGCTGGGAGAAAGTTAAAAGCAACATATCTAAGGCACATGTACAGTATCCGCTGCTATTCACCACAAACCTGAAGAGAACTGATTGCAGTCCATCTGTATTTAAAGTCCTGGGTTGATAACTCATCCACTATCATACTGAACAATAGCAAAGTGACCTTATTACTCAGTGGCTATTGAAATAGTTTCATAGCTTACGTGAGCAGGGTGGTTTAGGGAAGTGAGAAAATTGTTTATGGAGCCCGAGAATTCTTTAATTAAGTATACACAATACATGTACACATAATCATGTTATCATACATGGTGGCATTACATCTGTAACCTATTGCCCCATTAACAGTTTTGAGGCCTGAGTCTAGGTTATTCAGTCCACGCTAAGGCAAGAATGATCAGTCACCCTATAGTAAACTGAAGCCCTTTGTGAGGTATAGGTGGTCAGAGCACCTTAACCCACAAGACCACCGGGCATCCATTTGTTGATTATATAAGTACCAGTCAACATAATATATTGTTTTCTGCAAAGGTAGAACTGCATCAAGTGATTGGATGGTTGTTGCACAGAAATGCAGATGACATTTACACAGATTCACACTTTGACTGTGAGAAGTCCACTTTTAACTGAATAAGCAGCAGTCTGTCAGAACCAAGAATTAAATACATAGCTGCCATGGCTTATGTACAGTATGAGGATTGTTATGAAGTTGAAGTGATTAGTGTGATTAGTATTAATCCCATCATGACAACTGGTCTTTCCAAAGCTGAATTCATTAGAAAACTGGCACTTCTGAATTAAAAAAAAAAAAGGGGGGGGGGGGAATAAGTACTGGTATTTTTTATACCTGTTACAATGACAACAAAAACCCCTGCCAAGCCAAATAGTTTTAGGCCATGCTGACTTTCCATTGTGCATTAAATGAGCCCAGTGATGGTAACAGTTTCAAACCAGACTTTGTGGAGTGCAGATCCTGCTAACATAACCACAAGGATGCAGATTTTAGTGGTTTCATATAGGGTACTTGCTAGGCAGCTGTCAAGCCATCATTTAGTTTCATTAGAGTTACTGGATGGAAATATTTTCATCTGAGGTATGCTGTTGAGGTGCAGGAGATATTATCATGACAATCCTCTGACAAAAGTTTGCCTTTCAGAACACCACTTGCTATCTTACTGTAGGTGTCTAGTCACAAAATAGCAATATATATATTTAGTACAAGTATGGCCAGGTGTAGTAGTATCAGTATGTAATACTGAAATCTATCTATCTATTGCCAGATGCCATAATCCTGTACGGGGTGGCCATTTGACTCTTGAGTTATTTGTTTTACAGGGAGGGGCACTAACCCTCCACCAACCCACTTGACATGTAGGGAGCACATATGGTTTGGTTATATGGTTACCAACCAGCGTTGTAAATGGTTTCTTGGCTTACAGGAAACCATTTGGCTTGTCACTCAATGTAAAGCCACCTGTAACCGAAAGAAAAGCAATAAGTAGGGACAGGAAAGATGGGAAAAATAGGAAGAGAGGAGGGCAGGCATAGAAAAAGATTGATAAAGGCTAAGGAAGAAGTAGGCAGCACTACATCAAGTGAGTGGATGATGGTCGCCACCACCTACCACTAATACTGAAATACATACCTTATTTGGTACTAGTATGTATTGTACAATATTATATCTGTTTGAAGTAATGGGAAGATCAGTTGCCGGTAGTTCATTTTAAGGAATATGTGTACAGTACCAGTGATTGATTACAACATTTCCAGTCTTTGAACTTTATATGAATAATTCAGTGAAACCTTTTTAGTATGTACTAGCACAGCATCAGTAAAGTGTTACTAATATTGTATCTTATGTTGTATTTCTTCTAGAAAGTAGACAACCTTTGTTCATTCCACCAACTGCAAATGGCAGTGAGGACTCCAGTGTAGAATGTGCCTTGCTTGAATGTCTGAATGGAGCGGTGCCACCTGTCCAATCCAGCCAGCTGACTCAGACGCTCTCCACAAAATTGAGACGAACTTTAGAAGCAAAAGATATTGTTAATCTTCTTCAGAAGTTTGCCTACAAAGAACTTATAAGGTAAAGATTTATACATATACCTGTACTGTATGTTGGTTACCAAAACCAGTACCCATGTTAGTTGAAGCATTCACTTACATATTTTACTGTTTTTCAACATTCTGAGTTATTGAATTACCATCATTGTCGTCATCATTCTTAATACAGTTCAGTAATAAATCTGTTTCGAACTTACCCTAATGAAGAGTTGAGAGAGAGAAGAATCCTATCATGTATTTGCTGTTTAATTCATTGTCCAGCAGCATGGGCTTCACAAACGAGAGGCAGTAGTGTGTTATGATGATAATCATCCAATTCTTTTTTGCTCCATTGGAAGCTTTAGGGCTCGGGGGCCTGAGGCTAGAATACTCAGTCCATGCATTTAAGACAAAGGTGACTATTTGCCTTTCCCATGAGTGGGATTATCTGAGCAATAAGCTCCAGTGACCTTACAGATGTAAAACCTTATGGGCCACATCCAATACAGCATCATAATCCACAAGATCATCAGTCGTCCATATGGGTAAATGAATAATAACCAGTTTAGTGAGTGGTTTCTTGGGTTACAGGAAACTATATGACCTGCTGCATTGTGTAGTCACCTGAAGGTAGTATTGCATCAAGTGGATGGTCGGCACCCCCAACAGCCAGCTTGTGATACCTCTTGTTGTATTGTCGTATCATCCGTATTGACTCCAACATGCATGCATGCATCAGCCTTGGTTGCCTAATAATAGCCATCCATGCTACTTGATCTCTGGGAGCCTCCCTATTCAGACCCTTATCCCTGAAGTCACATTCTGTTACCTTGTCGCAGGTCTTTTTCAGTATGTTTCTTGCAGTCCTATCCCCCTGTCCAGTTGTCTTCCTCCATCCTCTCAGTATGCCCAAACCATCTCAACCTTCTCCTCATCATAACACCAATTCATTCCAGTCCCATCCTTCCTCTCAACTCTTCAATCACAGTTCAAGCCTCCCAGGTGCATTCGAGGATGCACTACACATCCATCTAATCATTGCCTTTGCTCTATGATTGAGCCTTCTAATATCCTCTTCCTTTACTGCCCATGTCTCACGACCATAAAACATTACACTCCAAACACATGCTTCATACAAAGATTCCATTTCATAAAGAGAAAGCCCTCTCTGTGGTAGAAGAGGCAACAGCTCCATGAACTTTCTCCAACCACTCTTTCTCCTAGCCACACAGGTAGCTCTAGCCACACCTCCAGTACATACCATATCTTCTAAGTAACAAAACTCCTCCATGCAGTCATGAGACATACCAATGTGATCAATCTTTTCATACCTGACAGTCTCTACATGCTCTCTCCAACAACGGCACACACAAAATCAGCATACTTCACATCCTATCTCTAGTACCACCACAACTCTTATGTACCCACTTATCACAAACTGCACAAGATGGAGTTAATTCTTACACCCTTGTGGCAGACTGCAGATGGCCACACACTTCAGCTTTGACAGTATCACCACCAGCCTTCACCTTTGTTTCATCCACGTTTGCTCTCAGACTCTTGTGCCCCATTCTGTCTCTCCATTTCCTAAATCTTTTGTCCACCTCCCTTTCATTCTCTGCAGTCAGCACCAAGTCATCAGCATACAACATCTCCCAGAGAGACCTTCAAGCACCAAGACAAACAGCAAGGGACTCAAGACTAACCCCCTCATTCCTGCTAACTTTCACGGAAAACTCATCGCTCAGATCTTCATTCACTGGGTGCGAGCACCCTCATACATAGCCATAACCACTCTAGCCAGCCACTCCTTGATCCCAAGCTTTCTTATTGCCCACTTCACCGCCTCCCTATGGACTCTGTCAGACGCCTTCTCCAAGTCAACAAGAACTAAGTACAGCGTCCTTTTCTTAACTACAGTAGTCCATCTACTGTCTGACATAATAGAGCCAAAGGCATGTCCAGAAAGTGGTCCCGTCCGGATAGTGGGCCCCAGTCTCCTGGACTTGTATTTAAGGACCCTACCCCAGCCTAACTTTGAAAGCCACCTAAAAAACTCCCTACCGGACATGCCTAGCACTTATTTAAACCTATTTAAGACCCTTTTCACACCAATAATGGACATAAAGCATGAAATAAATGAAAAGGAACCAAAGAATGAGGAATTAGAAGTGACTGTACCTCAGCCAGGGTACTTACAGCATGTCTGCGGCCGCCTTCTCTAAGGCTTTGGCAGTGGTGAAAATGCTCTTGAAGCACGTACAGTAATCCAGTGTTGTGCTGCACTGACAGTAATTCTTTTCACTGTGAGTTATAATTAACATTGCACATTCTGTTAATTGCACCACGCCAGTTTGCACTTCACGGTTAATCCTTTGCACTCAAAATTCTAATTTCTTAACACCGCACAACACTGTAAATTCCCGTGTGGTCTAGTAGCGAGGTGTTGCAGTTTATTCACTGTTTATTCACAAAAAATGAGCATGTGTGGCATCCATTGCGATAACCTACTCGCGATCAAAATTAGGCAGTAACTGTTGGTGAGGGGGAAACAGAGTTGCCAGATCACAACTCAGCCACATTACCAAACTCCTCAATTTTCATTACCAAATTTAACTTTTCATTACCAAATTCGTAAAGCTAGCATTTATTCTTCACTAATTATATATACATGTGGAAATACATGTAATCACTTTCCATATAATTAACAGCATGTTGATTATTTTCATGCTATCTAGGCTAGCAGATCAATTAGAGAGAGCAAACAATCCACCATCTCCATCCTGTGTATCCTCATACATGTGAAAAATCCGTTTGGTAATGCATTATTCTGATTCATTACCAAACGAATTTTTCATTACCAAATTGGCCCACATTTGGTAATGAAAAGCACCAAATGGCAACCCTGACAGGGGATGGGGGAGGGGGGAGGAAGGAAGGGGTGAAGGAGCAGTGATGTAAACAGCTGTTTGGCGCTGCGCAGCAATTTCAAATTACGGGTAGGAAAAAATTGGATTTGGGAGGGATTTTTTCTTTTTTTTGGCCATTTTGGGTTCCGAAGGTCCAGGCCCACAATGTCCGGTAAGTGGGGTGTCCGGAAAGTGGGCGTCCAGATATTAAGGGGATTACTATATATATTGTTTCTGAAGCTGTCGAACAGAGAATATGGCATCAGCGTTCCCTTTGCCTTGGGTAATGGAGAGAGGGATGGAATTGGTAATGAATGGTGATGGATGGAATATCTCAAATTTGTTGTATGCTGATGATGCAGTACAGTACTACTTGCATATACTGAACAAGAACTTGGTAGTTTAGTGCAGAGTTTTGCTGATGTCTGTGAGTGTCATGCCTTGAGAGTAAATGTAGAAAAGAGTTAAATGATGGTAATCGAGAGAGAAGGCGACTCCCAGTGTGATGTTACAATGAATGGAGAGAGACTAGAATTGATGAGAGAGTTCAAATACCTGGGTATAGTGATAGACAAGAGAGGAATATGTGCAAAAGAAGTAGAAACTAGAGGGACAGAAGGAAGGAAAGTAGCTGATGCAATGAAGGCCTCGATAAGAAACAGAGGCCTGAGTGTTGCAGCTGCACAAGGCTTGCATTAAGGAGTGTTAGTGCCACCTTTAACATATGGATGTGAGACAGTGGTGTGGCATGAAAATTCGGGAGTGAGAGCAGTGGAGATGGGACTGCTGAGGAATGTATGTGGATTGCAGAGAGTGGATAGGATATGAAGTACTGTAATGTGATTCGTGAAAGATACGGAGTGAGGAAGTCTGTGGACACCAGAATCGAAGAGAGTGTACTGAGATGGTATGGTCATGTGGAGAGAATGGATAACAATTGAGTGGTGTAAAAGGTATATCTGAGCATATTTGAAGGAGAAAGGAGCCGAGGTATGCCAAGGAGAAGATGGAGGGATGTGGTGCATGAGTGTGTGAGGAAGAGAGGTATGGAAGTCGGTGAGACTAGGGGACTCACAAGAGGTCAAGCTGGCCGGATGAATGTTGTGAGAAGAAATGTATGATCAGGGATTTGGCACCTGTTTTTAATGTGACAGCTCTGGATTGACTCTGTCGGATACGTTTATGTGAAGCTACAGAATGTGGTGAAAGTTTTTGGCATATCAGATAGATCCAGGATTCCGGGGGCTTGAATGATGAGTGAATGGAAGTGTGGCCCACTGGATTGGGCACACTTGGGCTGTCACAATGTTGCTGCTTCTCACCCTGCCCAATGCTGGGAAAGGAGGTCCGGATGATGATGATGATGATGATTAACTATTGCATGTCACATGAAAATTTGTGGTTACTGGTTAAGTTAAAAGATGGTAAATTGTTGATTTTGCTTTCTGTTTCATTCTTTTTTTTTTTTTTTATTGTAGTATAATGATAAATTGTACTTAGTGTAGCGGTACTGTGGTTTAGGGTAGCTCTGCACCGAGTGACAAGCCAAATGATTTTCTGTAAATTAGGAAATCATTAACATTGCTGGGTGGTAACCTTTTAACCAACCAACCCATGCTGATGTGACAACAAGTGGGATGGCAGAGGGTTAGTGTCCCTCCCCAGAAAACAGCTAACTAAAAATACCAACAAGAAGCCTTGGACTAGAACTGACCAACAGGTGATGACTAGTTACTGAACAGAGGACATTGTATGGATTGCAACATGGAATGTAAAGGGTGCGAATGATAAGGGAAAGAGAGAGAGATTGTCCTGATGCTTGAGGATACATAAGTGGATGTATTTGGAATAACTGAGACTAAATGGGAGGTGAGAGTGTGAGAGAATGGGAGTACGAATGGTAATATACAAGGGAGTGGGTGAGAATGAGAGGGCAAAAGAAGGAGTGTTTATTGTTGTGTGCAAGAGATGCAAGGAGAATATAAGAGAGTTTGAATTGCTTCACTCAAGGATTGTGTGGGTGAGATTGAAAGTTGGACTACAAATGTGGGCGATTGTGTGTGTATGTGTTGATGCAAGATGATGCAAGTAGAGTGAAAGAAGAGTTATGGACAAATGTGGAAGCTTGCATGGAAAGTTTGAGAGGAATAATAATATTTTTTTGATTGGAGATATTAATGGAAAAGTAGGGACTGTGAAGGTGGATGGAGTAGTTGGACAGGGGGGTGTGCTTGCAAATGTATATGAGAATGGCAATGCTCTAATGGATATTTGTGCTGGGAGGGGGTTGGTGATAGGTAATACCCTCATTAGACACAAAATGATCCATAGGTATACGTGGCGAGTGGTGAGAAGGGTGGGTGGTGAACTGAATGAATGGAAGGCAATGATTGGTAATGTGTGTGTGTGGACGATAGAATAAGAAGGTGTATAATGGATGCAAGAACATATAAAGGTTGAGCAAGTGGACTTTCTTATCACCACTTGGTGGTGGTGAAAGTCAAAGCTCAAATGAAATAGAGGAATAGAAGAAAGGAAGGACAGAAAGAAGTAGTCCATACTAGGAGGGTAGAAAGGTTGCAAGAGGAAGGAAAAAAGGCAGAATATAAAGCAAAAGTGGAGAGCGATTGGATAAATATGGATTGGAGCAGATGGGGGACATGGAAGGTGTGTGCAAGATATTCACAGAAGAAATCTGTGTAGCATGTGAAGTGATGTGTGGGATGAAGAGAAGACAAAAGGGGGTACAAGGAACAACAGAGCGGAATGAAGAGGTGGAACAGACTGTGGCACAGAAGAAGAAATTACCTAGTGAATGGATGAGAAACAGGGACATGGAGGAAGTTGTGAGATGGAAGAGAGAGTTATATGTAGAGAGGAAGAGAGAGGTGAAAAGATTTATAAGAAGAGAATGGATGAGGAACTTGAAAGGAATTTGAATGTAAAGTGGAGTGAATGTAAGAAAATGTTCTGGAAAGAGGTAAAGAGAGTTAGACAGGGTCATAAAGAAGTTAGTTGGGGAGTGAAAAATATAAATGGTACATTGCTAGTGAAGAAAGGAGAAAAAGTGAGCAAATGGAGAGAACACTTTAAGGAATTGTTGAACATAGAGAATGAAAGTAATGCGAGTATAAGTGGCTAGGGAATGGCTGGGAGAAGGAGGGATGTGAGAAGAGGGGAAGAAATCAGTAGCATGGAAGTTGTGGATGCAATGAAGAAAGTCTAAATGGGGAAAGCCCCAGGAATTGATGGAGTGTGTGGTGAAACGCTGAAGCATGGGGGATAGTAGTAGAATGGATGTGGAAGATGTGCAGATTGGCCTGGGAGGAAGGTAGTCCTGGAGGTTTGGAAGTCAGGTGTAATTATTCCCCTGTACAAAGGAAAAGGGGAAGAAGAAGTGAGTGATAATCATAGAGGTATATGTTTTCTTAGTGTAATAGGAAAAGTATATGGTAGGATAGTTATTGACAGAGTTAGAAAAATAACAGGAAGTAGGTGGAGAAGAACAGGGAGGTTTCAGGAAGGGAAGAGGTTCTGTAGATCAGATATTCATTCATAGGTCTTTTGTGGAAAAGTTTTTGGAAAAGGGAAAGAAGTTCTATGTGGCCTTCATGGATCTGGAGAAAGCATATGACAGGGTGGATAGACAACGATTGTCGAAAGTACAATAATCTCTCATTTATCCAGATATAATAGAGCCAAAGTCATGTCCGGATAGTGGCAACATCCAGGTAATGAACACTGTTCCCCTGCCATACCCAGACCCTACCTTTACCCACCTACAACCTATACCTAACTTATTTGTACAGTACCTGTGCCTACATTTTTAGAGACTACTTGTCAGTGTACTGTAGTCATGTGGCAAAGTATCTCTATGTGATCTTTAGCAATACAGCATTTCACTGTCATTGCAGTATAACGCAGGAGGGTGTTGAAGGTCATACAACCATCACAGTGACTGCTGTCCAGCACAGTAGAGTTACAGCTGTCCTTGGAGCGGAACATAGGGAAAGGAAACTACAGCCAATTTCTGCCAAACAAGGTACAGTATAGCTAATGCTTTCACACATACTGCACGGTATGTTGATTCTTTGCTGTAACTAAGCTTTTACATGTACAGTATAGTGCTTTCCTTATCTGTTGTTTACTCTAGATGGTCTGATTTTACTGAATCATTTAAAACAGAGGATATAGTTTTATTTTATCCATGCTGTCTTCAGTGAAGTAGTTAAGGAGCATATGTGTCAGGTTTTCATGTACAGTACTGTTCATTTTTGAAGTTGTTGTTGCTCAACTCCCTTCCGTTTAGCCTAGTAGACCCATCAACCACATGTAAGCAACTGCCCTATGGAGCCATCCCATAGGTTCCCTATACTGCTGATGTGTCTGTCAGTGTGGCATGGGTTGTGTGGTGCAGCACTGAGATGCAGTATGTTGCTTGGACCTCTTCTGCAAGCAAGGTCAGTGTCATTTGTGATTCCACACAACCCAGATCTGTGCTGGTAACTAAGGAGGGCTGGACTCAGTCAGCTGTATTTAACCCCTAGGCGCTGGATGACAGTTATATCCAACGCAAAGTTTGTTGGTCAGGGACGCTGGGTGACAGCTGTAGTTGCAAGTGTTTTTGTGCCATTGTTTGAAGCGGCTGCCACTCTGTCTCATCACCAAAAGCTAGGGAGAGAGTCCAGCCAGCCAAACCAACCACAGCTCAGTTGCCTCTCTAACTCTGCCAGGTGTAAGACGATGTTTTCTTAACCTTCTCGTCCTATGCCGTTCCTGCTTCATGTTGACTTTTGCCTCATCCATCCCTGCCAGAGCCTCGTTCCAAAAATACTATGAAAGGGCTCAGCAATAGTGCCATAGGGCATGCCTTGGATGCCAGTGTGAGAAGTTATCACGTTGAGAGCAAAGCCATAGTTGGGGCTTCATGCACATGCGCGAACACATCCTACCTGTCGTGCTACCAATGAGTCCTCTTCATCACATCCTTGCTCATCGACATGATGACCACAGACTTGGAGGTACTTTTTTTTCACAGGGAGAAGAGTTGATGAGTAATATGGTCTTTAAATTGTTTCCCTAACTGATATAGTTTCCGAGATATTAAGGTTTGAAAACAAGCTGTTTTTGGAAGAATTCCTGTGCAAGGAGAAATAGCATGCCGTGGTGCGCGGTATAAATAGCCCGATGTTTGAGTGTTAAGGATCTCTCTAACGGGTGGATGTCAGAAGGGGAGAGTTTTACTGTATTGTTGTATACTGATTGAGTTGTATGGCCCTGCATATGTAACAAATACAGTGATCACATGCTTATCACATACTTGGTTATAGTGGTTTTCATTATCATTGCAAGATGAAAATCTGCTCTCCTGCCATTATCACACATAAAAAAAAAAGTAATCATCATCGCGCACCTGGGTTGGGTTCTGCCGACAACGATGGTGGAAAATATGTGGTATTAGGTGTTCTTTGAGTGATTAAAGGACGAGTCCCTATGCAAGGAGTTAATCCCAGATGGTGGAGACCACTAACTCTCCACCTCCTAGTTTCAGAACTCCTTACCTCAAACCCATTTCTGGTCTCTATGTGGTATGTGTTTCTTCCATATTGTGTCCTTTTTCATCATTTTCTATTAACCATGCCTGTGTGCATTTCTGATACTCACCATAACATTATGTATGTATGTAGTGAGTCTAAAGTGTTGGGAAAATTTGGGTTTACAAGTGGGATACCCAGTACCAATTAGGATAAGTCTTGCAGGTTCTGTGCCTTTGGTATCGCAGTTTCATTATCATACACTAGGAGCGATACCAATTATGCTCAATAGCCGATGAAGTCTCATAGGTTCTGTGCTTTCGGTATCGCATGGTTTTATTATCATATAGCCTACTAGGCACGATACCAATTATGAGCGATAACCCAAGGGATCACTGTAAGTAGACTAGGTGTTTCTTCATTGCTAGTGCTGGATTGTGTGGAGGTAGTACTGTATGTTGTTGAATGGGGTCTGGCAGTGTTAGTTTGGTGAACTGGTGATTGTTTTATGTGCCTAATTGTATTATGTGGTTTTATCATATAATGATAGGGATGTTATGTGTTAGTGCATCCAGCTGCTTAGAATTATGTGCCTCACATGTCAAGATGGTCTCTAATAGGGAAAACTATTTTGAAAGTGTAAATGAACTGTGAGAGTGGGAGTGGTGCAGCATTGTTGCATAAGGAGTTGTTCTGTATGGTTTGCACGGTGTTGTGCTGGTTTTTAGATAGGATGGAAGTCTGTGCTGATGAGGCATAGGACATCACTGATCTGATTTATAGTTTTAGGGTAGGAAGAGTGTTTCTTTTTGTTGCCCAGAGTCTTTCCCCATTATTGCCCCAAGTGCTTTGAGTTTGGGGGTACACCACCTCATGATGTCTTCTGTGTGTTCCATCAAGGTGAGTCCAGTGTCACATGTAACTCCAGTGATCTTAGTTAAAGAGGTTTATGGCATAGGTACATTGTTTAATATGTTAGGGGGCCTATTGTCCTCAACCCGTGCCTGAAGTGTGCTGTTGTGGTCTTGTTGCAGTATACAGGATGTGTCTGCTGTGTGGTGTGTGGTATTGGTAATGTTACCTGCATGAGAGGCAAAGTTTGTGAGCAGTTGAGGTGTAAGAATATCATGTACAAATAGACTGAAGTGTGTGTGAAAGAATGAAACCATATGAAACTCCTCTGGAAAGTATCATGTTCTTTATTACTTGCCCTATAGCATAATATGTTCTTGTCTACCAGATAAGTACAACTGTATTCTGTATTCATTTATGTGGACCTTGCATGCATAGGTACTGTGTACATGGTGCCCATAGGCAGTGGCAAAGTTCAGCAGGGTACACTACTCTCAAACTACCCACAGAGTGATGTTTAGGCTGGCATCATGGCTGCCCTCTTGACCTTTGTCAGGCATTTATAGGATTCTGTCAAGAATTGGAGGGGTTTGAGACTAGCGCCTATGACCCCTATAGAGGTGTTGTTGTATCACAAAGATGTTTAGGAGGCAAGTGGAAGCCAGTCTTTTGTGAGATTTTTCTCACTTTTTTTATCTTTCGTAAGCATTTTTAATGTCACTGTCGTATGATTGCTTTACCTCTCGTCAGTAACTTTGCATATTAGTAGTCTAGTTGGGGTCACAGATGGTTTGTAGTAGGCAACCTGGGGTCTGGTTGGAGACTCTATTGTAATTTGTTGCAGGGGACCACTTACGCAGTCCCCATGCACTGTCTGCCAGGTAGACACTAGCTGTGTAAGAGGTGCAGCTGTAGTTGGCAAGCACACACTGAGAATCGCTCTCCATTGTGTGTTGTACATTTTGGTGATTAGTTTGCCTTGGGGTTGGCATCATAGACATTACTAATGTCTAGTTTTGTAATAATTGTATGTTATGTGAGTCTCTAGAGTTGATACTGTCAGACACTTGTAGGTTCAGGTGCTTGTGGAGTGTAGTGCTCTAAACCTATATTGTGAGGGAGCAGGAGGAACATAAAGGTATGACTAACGGTAGTTGCAAATTAGACATACATTTACCGTGGATAGTGTGCTAAATAGTGTTAGGGGTCAGTATGAAGAAGGGTGTGTTGGGTCCTTGTTTATGTAATACAATGAGTGTTATGATTGGAATGCTACAGTGTGCTTATGGTTAGTTCCAGATGTTTGTGAGGGCCTGAATTCTATGTGGTCTTAAATTTTTCAGGCTTAGGTTGCTGATGTTGGATCAGCCCTGTGTGTGTAGAATTCTTTTTTTTCTTGATAATTTTATGTGTCTTTTAGAAGGAAGGGGGGTTGTGGTCAAGTGGAAAGGACTGCCTCTGCAGAGAAGATTGTTTTCAGACATAGCTTGTGTTAGTGTAAGGTAAAAGACATAGCTTGTGTTAGTGTAAGGTGACTTATGTTTGCACGCACTGACTGGCAAGTATCTCTGCTTGTTCTTTGTAAAATGGGATGTATTGGATGGTGGCCTGGGTCTTGGAGGTGCATTTTTGTGACCATGATATAATCAAGTGATTTACAGAGCCAAGAGGGGTCTGTGGAGTGGCTCAATGTTGTTGCTAAAGTTTCCAGTTTTGTGTTTTCTTTGTACCAGTTTAGTTGTCAATATGGTGATTTAATTGCTGGAGCCTTGTGATGGTGTTGTGTGTCTGTGAGAGATTTATAAGGTAAGCAATCTCTGGTGTAAAGTTCAGGTTGTAGTGTCTTCTGTTGCCTAATGGAATGTGGAGTTTGTTTGCGTGAAATACAGCATGATGTTTTATTTTGTAATGTGCCTGTTAGTGTTGACGATGAATGTTGTTTAGTATGCTGAAGTGTTCTGTTTCTTTAGTGAATTTTGTCCAATTTCTCTCTTGTTGTTTGGGCAAGTGATGTGGGGTCACTAGTTTGGAGGTACAGTAGATGCTTGATTTAATGAACTAATTCAGCCAATCCCTATTCCACTATCTCAGATTTTCCATTAAATAAAGTTCTGTAACCAAGGCTCAATATAAGGGAAAATTTTCCAGCATTTCGAGGTACTTTTTACTAAATCCTTTAAGGCAACCCAAACCTAGCAAAATATGCTACCTCTCGGTGCTACACGCAACTGTATGAACCCATAATTAATACCCCCAGAAATGCATTATTGTATTTGGAATGTCCTGAACGGAATTATACTCGTTTTAATGGACGTTTTCCCTTAACCCCTTAACCGCGGTTGTCATTCCAGAATGACATTGCGAAAACTGGACCAAACCACGGGTGTCATTCTGGAATGTTTGTGAAAATTTTGAATACCGCGCATTTTTTCCACGCGCCAATTGTTTCAAGGGAGAGTAGCTATTAAGTTCTTTCACTCCAGCCGACCCCCACCTCCCTCCTCCCACCCCCCGGGCCCCCACCTCCCACCCCCCGGCCTCCCCCCCCCACCCCTGCCCAAACACGCATCAGTATCTGTCCAGCTTTGTGAGTGACAATGATGTGGCAGTGAAGTTCGGGCAATTACAGTGCCTTTTACCTGCCTCAGTGAATACAGAGTGGGTGTTTATCATATGTGCAGTGTTCATATATGTCTATAGTATTATTATCAGAGTGTGGTTGTTATTTGGTAATGGTGTGTTGGGCGAAAAATAGTGATTTTAGATCGCTCACTTCTAATGGCACTGCCCGTCCAGTGATAGGCAACGAAATCATGAAACCTACATCAGTGCAAAGCTGAAGGTTATTACTTTCTAATGGTATCTTACTTTTCGCTCTATCTTTATTCTGTGCAGAGTTATAAAGGTTTAAAGTTTGTTTGTATTTGTTTGGTGTAGATGGTAGGTTGTTGTGTGCTGTTAAGATCTTTTCCAAAGGTAGTGAAGGATGCTTAAAGGTAGGTGGGCATCTAAGTGAATGGTTCAGGATCAGTGTTGGCATGAGACAAGGTTTTGTGATGTTCGAGTGGTTGTTCTGTATATATATATATATATATATATATTATGTATGTATGTATGTATACACTGTTGGATGAAAGAAATAGCAAATATTGATGAGATGCATTTTGGGTTTGTTCCAGGCAGAGGGACCACTGCTGCCTTACTCATTGTTCGACAACTTCAGGAAAAATATATAGGAAAGAAAAGGGAACTCTGCTTTGTTTTTGTTGATTTGGAGAAGGCCTTTGGCAGAGTCCCTTGAGAGGTGGTGAAGTGGGCAATGAGAAAGCTTGGGATCGAGGAGTGGCTGGTCAGGATGGTTATGGCCATGTATGTGGGTGCTCGCACCCACATGAGGGTGAATGGAGTTTTGAGTGAGGAGTTTTCCGTGAATGTTTGTGTACATCAGGGGTCAGTCTTGAGCCCCTCGTTGTTTATTATGATACTTGAAGCCCATTCATGTGACTTCAGAAATAGACTTCCGTGGGAGATGTTGTATACTAATGATATGGTGTTGACTGCAGAGAATGAATGAGAGGCAGAGAATAGATTTAGGAAATGATAAGATGGTATGGGACACAAAGGCTTAGGAAAAAAAGCAGATAAAACATAAGTGATGGTATCTAGGGCTAGGGACAGTACTGTCAGGGAAGAGGGGGAGTGGCCATGTACGATTTGCCACAAGGGCTTGGGAAGTAATTCCATCTTGTACAGTGTTTGTGATAAGTGGGTACATAAGAGATGTAGTGGTATTAGAGGTAGACTGCAAGATAATGCTGATTTCATGTGTGTGGTGTGTCGGGGAGCGCACGTGGAGATTGTCAGGCATGAAAGGATTGAACTTGCTGGTGAGCCTCTTGAGTGTGTGGAAGTTTTGTTACTTGGGAGACATGTTATGTGCTGCAGGTGGGGCTGAAGCTAGCTCTGTGGCTAGAGTGAGGAGTGGTTGGAAGAAGTTCAGGGAGCTGTTGCCTATCCCAACATTGAGAGGGCTCTCCCTCCATGCTAAGGGATTTTTGTCTGCGGCATGCATTAGGAGTGTAATGCTGTATGGTTGTGAGACCTGGGCAGTAAAGGAAGAGGATATTTGCAGGCTCAAGTGTACAGAAATGGCAATGATTAGGTGGATTGCAGTGTGTCCCAGAGTGCGAGGCCTGAGGAAGCTAGTTTTACAATGGAAAAGTTGAGAGGTAGGATGGGACTGGAGTGTATTGGTGTCGTGATGAGGAGGGGTAGATTGAGATGGTTTGGGCATCTGGAGAGGATGGGGGATGATTATTGGGTGCAGAAAGTGAGTAGTGTTAATGTTAGGGGTAGAGTAGCAAGAGGTAGACCAAAAAAGACCTGGGACGAGGTCAATGAGTGTGACCTCAGGGATAAAGGACTAAATAGGGAAGCTGCCAGAGATCGAGCAGCATGGAGAGTCACCATTAGGTGACCAAAGCCGACGCACACATGCATGTTGGAGCCTTCAAAAACGAAACGAAATGATTGGATGGTGTTATGAGAGAGGTAAAAACACAAGTAGTGAAGAGAGGGGTGGCATTGGTAATGAACAGGGAAGAATGGAGGATCTCAAATCTAGTGTATGCAGATGATACAGTGCTGTATGCAAATAAGGATTTGGACAAGAGCTTGGTAGACTGGTGTTGAGTTTTTGCCAGTGTGTGTGAGCACGATGCCTTGAAGGCAAGTGTAAGTAAGAAAAAGTAATGGTTGTTGAGAGAGAAGATTATTCTCAGTGTGACGTTATGGTAAATGGAGAGAGACTTGAATTGGTGAGAGAGTTTACGTACCTAGGTGCAGTGATAGAAAAGAGAGGTAAGTGTGCAAAAGAAGTGGAAAGTAGAGTGGCACAGGGGAGAGAAGCGGCTGATGCTATGAAGGCTTTGATAAGAAGCTGAGGTCTGAGTGTGGCAACTGTGAGAGGCTTGCACAAAGTATCACTGCTTACTCTGATATATGGGTGTGAGGCTATGGTACAGCATGAAAATGAAAATCAAGAGTAAGAGCAGTGGATATGGGACTGGCAAGGAATGTGTGTGGAATGCAGAGAGTGGATAGAATAGGGAGTAAAGTGACTCATGAAAGGTGCAGAGTAAGGAAGTCTGTGGACACCAGAGTTGAAAAGAGTATGCTTAGATGGTATAGACATATGGATGGAATGGATGTGAGTATATATGAGCAAATTTGAAGATGAGAGGAGACTTGGAGAGCCTAGAAGAAGGTGGATAGATATGGTTATTGAGTGTATGCGACAAAGAGAGATATGGGAGCTAACGGGGCTAGGAAGCTGACAACCAGTTGAGTTGGATGGATGAATTTTGTGTGGAGGAGTGTAGACCAGTGTTTAGCATCCTGTTTTAACTTGACAGTTGTTGTATTGACACTATGATAGGTGAGTATGAAGCTGTGCATGGAATTATTTTTTTTTTACCTGTCTAGTGGAGCCAGGATTCTGGGGGCTTGAACAGTGAGTGAATAGGAGTGTGACACAGTCAGTTGGTTAAACTTTGTTTATTATCTTTCACATTTTGTCAGGCTCCCTGGACCCCACCTTGGGATGGGAAATGTCTGGATGATGATGATTGATGATGATGGTGGTTATTGATGATTGGTGATTATGATGGATTATCTGTGCCATCTTTATTCCTTGGATCCTGTATCCTCATCTCCGTACTGTATTGTACTGTATTGTATGTTCAGTCACTGTAACCATGTCTTTTGCCCAAGCTCCTAACAGTAACTAGTTATTTATTATTGGCTTATACATTTACAGAGGAGAGTCCAGTTGCTGAGGTTGTGACCTCTTCGCCAGATGAACCTCCAGCAAAGATACCACGTGAGGAGAAAGATAAAACTGAAAAAGAGAAGAAGAAAGACAGGAGAGAAGATGATGTTATGGTGTGTTATAAGTATGATTTTATCTGCACAGCCCTGCTTCATAGTGATCAGTCTGCCATGTTTATTTCATTAAATTTAATTTTTTATAATTTTACCTTTAGTGTTGCCGCTTAAAAAATAAACTGAATTGTGCATGCTCAGATATTTGTGTTTAGAGAATATAATATAAGCATTTCATATTCCAGACTCATTAAACAGAATGCCTTGTAATAATAGAACTCCTTGACAGTACCCATCCTATGGTAGTTAAAGTTTTCAAGCTAATCCAGAAGCCTCAGTTAATTTACAAATGCTGGAAATTAACTCTGTGAAATCTTAATTGATAGAAGATATGTTTTTAGTTGTTAAGCAACCCCGGTCTTGTGACTGAGGAGACCCATAAACTGCAGGCAAACAGTCGGCCCTACAGAACTGTACTATGAATTGAACTGATGTTCCCTTGCGATAGACAGTGCCTTGCTACAGGGAGGCTTGGGGAAGAATGTAGAGATTTGGTTCCTAGATGGATGCTATTTTTGCATCTCTCCATCCAGTTAACGAGGGCACCATAATCACATCACCCCATTATTTGGTTATATGGTTACTACCAACATTGTATTGGTTTTCTAGGATACAGGATACCTTTCGGCTTGTCACTTAGTGTAGAGCCACCTGAAATGAAAAGAAGAGTAATTAAAAGCAGCAAAGGTGAGATTTTGGAGGAGAGATGTGTAGACACAGAAAAAGAACGATAAAGGTGAAGGAAGAAGTAGGCAGCGTTACATGAAGTGAACATTGAAACACAAAATTTTAGGAATTATTTAGAAGGGATGAGTAAGCCTTAAGGTGATAGGAGGCATAGAAAACCAGAATATTGCTGGAAATGATAAATGATTATGTGATTAAGATGACTAGAACTTGAGAAAGTAAATAAGTTGATGAAGAACTGAATTGGTGGATGAAGTACAGTACTTGTCTGTGTGTAGGTGAACATTAGAAGAGTTATACACCTATTTAAATTAACAGTCAAGAAATTATGTCTCTTTCCTATAGATAACCTGTAGAGGACATTAAAAAGGAAAAGATTTTTTGTGCCTCCTTGATGAGATGGAGCTGAGAATTATGAAGCCTCGAATGATGTATATTTCCAGCCCATTTCAGTCAATACTTTGACATATATTGCTTTCCCTTTCCTAATTTTGGATCCATTTCACCCTGGTCTCAAGTAGAAAATAGGGTCATAATGATAATGAGTGAGGGGTTAAGTGGAATGCTCATCATTGGATTCTTTAAACATACCTAAGAGATAAGGGGATGAGGCAGAAACAAAGTCATCATCATCATCATCATCCAGACCTCCTTTCCCACCCAAGGGCAAGGTGAGGAGTAGCAATGTCCAGACAGCCCAGGTTTGCCCAGTCCAATGGGCCATGCTTCCATTCACTCATCATTCAAGCCCCCGGAATCCTGGCTTTATCGTATACGTCAAAAACATTCACCACGTTCTCCAGCTTCACATAAACGTATCCGATTGAGTCAGTCAGGATGCTGCCACTTTAAAAAGGGGTGCCAAATCGCTAATCATGCACTTCTCCTCACAACACTCATCCAGCCAGCTCGATCTCTTGTCAGTTCCCTAGCCTCACTGACATCCAAATCTCTCTTCCTCACACACTCATCCACCATATCTCTCCACCTTCTCCTTGGCCTGCATCACCTCCTCCCTCCTTCAGATTCGCTCAGATATACCTTTTTCACCACTCTGTTGTTATCCATTCTCTCTACATGACCATACCATCTCAGTACACTCTGATTCTGGTGTCCACCGACTTCCTCACTTCACACCTTTCATGAATCACATTATATCGTATCTTATCCACCCTCTGTACTCCACATACATTCCTCAGCAGTCCCATCTCCACTGCTCTTACTCTTGACTTTTCATTTTCATGCCTCACCATAGTCTCACATCCATATCTTGAAGTTGGCACTAACACTCCTTCATGTAAGCCTCGTGCCGCTGCAACACGCAAGCCTCTGCTTCATACTTTTCTTCCTTGTGTCACTCTACTTTCAACTTCTTTTGCACATTTTCCTCTCTTTTCTATCACTGTACCCAGGTATTTGAACTCTCTCACCAATTCCAGCCTCTCTTCATTCACTGTAACATCACACTGGGAGTCACCTTCTCTCTGAGTAACCATCACTTTACTCTTTTCTACATTTACTCTCAAGGCATGCCACTCTCAGACATCAACAAAACTCTGCACTAGCTTACCAAGTTCCTGTCCGGTACTTGCAAGCAGTACTGCATCATCACCATACAACAAATTTGAGATATTCCATCCATCACCATTAATTACCAATGTCTTGGTGGATGAGTTTGGGAGAGTGTGTAAGAAACGGAATCTAAAGGTGAATGTAGGGAAGAGTAAAGTGATGGTCTTTGAGAGAGGTGAAGTCAGTGAATGTACAGCGAGGTTGGATGGTGAGGAATTGGAAAATGTGAGTACGTTTAAGTACTTGGGTAGTGTGATGAGTAAGGATGGAGGTTTGGAGGGTGAAGTGCTTGAAAGGGTACAGCAGGGAAGAAAGGTTGCTGGTTCTTTGAAAGCAGTGATAAGAAACAGGGAAGTGAGCATGGAAGTGAAAAAGTTACTACATGATAGTATTGTGATACCAACTCTAACGTACGGAAGCGAAGCCTGGACCTTGTTGGAAGGACACAAGTCAAGAGTGAGAGCAGTGGAAATGAGTTATTTAAGAGGATCCTGTGGAGTCACATGGAGAGACAGACTGACGAATGAGGATATAAAGGAGCGTTGTGGTGTTGATGTGGATGTGATAGGAAGCGTTATGAGGAACACACTGAGGTGGTTTGGCCATGTGGAGAGGATGGAGGGTGAAAGACTGACGAAGAGAGTGTATGTGAGTGAGGTGGAGGGGGGAAGAGGGAGGGGGAGGCCGAGGATGAGATGGAGGGATGGGGTGGAGAGGTATATGAGAGAGGGGGGTGTGAGTTGGGAGCAGGGCAGTGAAATGGCGGGGGACAGGGCGACTTGGAGGCGATTTGTTTGTGGCCACCCCAAACGGGATTGAGGCGTCTGGCAATAGATAGATAGATAGATAGTCTTCCCTGTCTTCATTACTCGTGTTTTTACTTCTCTCATCACCCCATCCATATATACATTGAACAACCATGGGGACATCACACAACCTTGTTGCACGGCCACACCGATCGTGAACCATTCACTTAAATGCCCATTAACCCTTACACATGCTTCGCTACCATCATTAAAACTCTTGACAGCACCTAGCAGCTTACCATCTACACCGTACATGCGCAAAACTTTCCACAATCCTTCTCTGTCTGCTTTGTCGTATGCTTTTCCCAGAGCCATGAATGCCATAAACACCTTATGGTCCTTCTCACAAGCCTTCTTTGCTATCTGTCTCACTGCAAATACTTGATCCAGACATCCTCTGCCACTCCTAAAGCCACCATGTTCATCACTCACTAGGACTTCTGATATCTCTCTTTCTTCCTCAATAATAATTCTTCCATATACCTTCCCTACCACACTCAGTAAACTTATGCCACAATAATTCTTGCACTCACTTCACTCACCTTTATTTTTGTACAGGGGTACAATCACAGCCTTTTTCCACTCTGCAGGCACAGTTTCACTCATCCATGCCTTCTTACATATCTCCAACAAGCACTTCATTCCACTCTTTCCACCACACTTAAGCATCTCTGCAAACACCTCATCAACCCCAGCTGCTTTCCCATTTTTCAGCTGCTTCACAGCATTCTTCACCTGTGCGAGTGTCACATCTCCTGGCACTGCATTCCTTCTCTGCACACCCCCAAAACCAATCTCTTTATTCCATTCATCAGGCATTCAAAATATTCTTTCCATCTGGTCCTTACTTCATCTCCATGGGTTAATAATCTCACCACCTGCATCCTTCACACCATCACATTTTTTTCCGCTTTCAGTTCTACATTTCCGCACCTCTTTCCAGAAAGCTTCTTATTTTCAGAGTAGTTCGCATTCATTTTTCTTCCCAGATCATCATTTACCTCCTCCTTTTTCCTCTTCACTAGTCTCTTTACGTGCTTCTTGCTCTCAGTATCCTCAGTTCTTATTTCAACTGAACCCCTATTCTGTAACCATTTTAGCCACTTCTTTCTCTTTTCCTCCACCATTCTCTTAACCTCATCATCCCACCATGCCATACTGTTCTTCTTTGTTGATACTCTTGCCTCACCACACACCACTTCAGCATTCCTAACTATGCAATCCCTGTATGCATTCCACAGGCTGTCCAGATCCATTTCATTCCAGTTCTCTGATTCTAACTCCTCCTCTACTTTGGTCCTGTAATCATCTGCCATTCCTTTTATCCTCAGCTTCTCAACTTCCATTCTCCCTGACTGCTCCTCTCTCTCCTGATCCACCTCACCCCTCTCAGCTTGATCTTGCATACCACAATCATATGATCTGACAGACCTCCACGTTGTCCTCTTACAGCCCTCGTATCAGCAACCATTCTCATCGTCGACCTCTCTTCAAAATAGATATTGAGATGTTTTGCACTGGTACCACACACTGTTCCAACAATTGATACAGGAATCTAAGGAAATCATGTTCAGGGAGTAACCAGATACTGTACATATAAAAACCAAAAAATAACATTGAATAAAAAAGAAACATTAACACCCAGGACTTTTTTTTTTTTTTTTTTCCAGTGAGACCAAGGGTGGGTCAGGTCAGTTGAATTCTTCTTCTTCTCTTTTTCATCTTCTCCATTTCTTCGTCTTTTCATCTTGTTTTCTTCTTTTTTCTTCTTTTCCTTTTCTTCTTTTTATTCCAGCCCCTTGCAGCCTCCATAATGAGTCCTTTGTTTCGTATGAAGACATAGCATCGGTCACCACTCTTCCCTGAGCAACTGTTCTTTACATTTCCCTTCTCACTTACCTTTCTCGCTCTTTTTGTTTACTCATTTATTTATTTATTTATTTGTTATATTTTATTTATTTATTTATTTGTTGTATTTTATTTATTTATTTATTTTTATTGCACCAAGCTAACCATCAGTGTACATATGTAAAACATCTTGACTTGGAGAACCTATATGACTCCTGCAAACCTAGGAGTTCGAGTCAGAGCTATGGCTGTGGCTGACAAACATGGTCTCCAAATTTGCGTAATAGGGAGGCACCTAAGGCAATAATTACACACCGCAAGTGTTCAGTGAAGATTTTTTAATACTCTTATTATAGGAGTTCCTCGTATACTATGGACAGTTTATTATGTATTTTCCTCTTTACTACTTGTTTTTTGGTAGAAATAATTCATATGTATATATGTCTTATTGCATTAAATTGCTAAAACTTTTTGCCAGAATTATTTATTCACTGGATGCACTCCACAGAGTTTGTTGTCAGCTCAGAGTATAAGAGAACGAGAAACAAAGAAAGTTGGTGAAGAGATCATGGAATTGTTGAGTAAACCTACAGCCAAAGAAAAGAGCATTGCACAGCGGTTTCGATCTCAAGGAGGTTTGTGTTATATCTTTTCATCAGTAAACAATTTGTAAATATTGGTGCTGCATCAACATTTTGAACAACAGTAATATTGTTTCTCTTTTTAGATGAATACAGTAAAATGAGCATATTCTTCTGGGTATGTTGGCATATGGTCATGAAAGTCCCAAATATTTGGAATGTTAAGGCTTGTAATGAGTATTGTATTATGCATTACAGATAGCCTTTAAACTAATTTTTCCATCTGACAAACAGAATTACTGTATATCCTAAATATCAGGAGCCAAGGTTCAAGAATTTTGTCCACATGGTACAAAGGAGGAGTGTGAGAGAGCCACCAAGGGCAGCCCTCAGTGTGGCCGGCTTCACTTTCGCAAAATCATCCAGAAGCACACGGATGAATCCCTGGGTGACTGTTCTTTTCTCAACACGTGCTTCCACATGGACACTTGTAGGTAATGTCAGTGGAGTAACTTCAGAGTACATTAATAGCAGTTGTCACAAATATTCCTAGTCATGCTTTTTGTAAATCTTTAGTAATGCAGTGTGGTGGAAATGCCATGAATGCCATGGCAGATGGGGACCCCATTCTCTCTCTCTCTCTCTCTCTCTCCACTGAGTAAAGAATCAAATGTAACCCAGGACAGTTTCCATGAGTATCTCTCTCTCTCTCTCTCTCTCTCTCTCTCTCTCTCTCTCTCTCTCTCCATTGAGTAACAGATCAAA
Organism: Coenobita brevimanus; assembly: GCF_032717465.1. NCBI lineage: Eukaryota > Metazoa > Arthropoda > Malacostraca > Decapoda > Coenobitidae > Coenobita > Coenobita brevimanus. The sequence continues at coordinate 1,728,451 of NC_137004.1, read as the reverse complement.
TGTAACCCAGGACACTGTTTATTACTATGAGTATCAACCATATAATTTGTAGGTGGGGGTGCTCACCATCCACTCACTTGATGTAGTGTTGCTTTGGGTGTCTGCCCTTTCTCCTCTTCCATCCCTCCTCTTATGTCTTTCCTTTACTCATTCCTCTTTCTTCTGCCTACTGGTGACTTAACACTTCCTCTTCTGTCATCTTTCCTTCATTCTTTCCTCTTCCTTCTGCCTGTGGGTAACTGTACACTGAGTGACAAGCCAATTGGTTTCCTGTACATTAGGAAACCATTTACTATGCTGGGTGGTAACCATAAAACCAAATTATGGCACCTGGTGGTTTAGTGGGTAATTAAAGTGCTCCAGTCGGATTGAGCCTGTGTAGGTTTATATCCAAGGGGTGGTTGGGGTTTATTGCTCACATAATGCCACTCAGGGATGAGTGAGGCTGGTCATTCTCATCTTAAATGTCAGGACCAACTTGCCTAGCCCCGGGTTCCTATGCTGCATATGGGGTGACATAGCATTGGATGATGGATGGATGGATCAACCATATAACCAAATGACACCTGGTGGTCTAGTGGGTCAGTGGGTTAAGGTACCCAACTGGATGGAACCTGTAAGGGCTTTCATCTGCAGGGTGGTTTAAGTTTATTGCTCACATAATGCCACTCAGTGACGAATGAGGTTCACCCATGCCTTATATATTGGGACTGAGTAGCCTAGCCCTGGGCCCCAGCATTTCTGTTTATAGGGCAGAATGGGATGGGATAATGGATGGATGGATGGTTGGTTAATAAACATAGTCTTATACGAGAGTCCATATCTGCTGTAATTAAATTTGATATGGGTACATGTTATCTAGTGTTTGTTTTGCAAAGTTTGAGATTTTAGTCATATTCAACCCATCTCTGCATTCATTTGATTAAGTACAACCAAGTTAGTCAAGGGACACTTAGTGTGTTGGCCTCCTTTGTGATTTATGTCTCCAGTCAAAGATAACGGTGCAGCACATATCCCCTCTCTATTTGCCCTGGGGAATAGTTTATGATGATGTGGTGAACTCAGAAGTGAATGATTTAGAACTTTAGTGTATCTAGTGTGCTAGTATATTTTACTGGTACTTCTTTTTGCAGAAAAGAAAGAACCAGTGGCTGCAAACTGTCAAATGATATCCATTCATATTGTGTCATATTTATAAAGGCTCCAACATGCTTGCATGTGTCAGCCTTGGTCACCTAATGGCTGCTCTCCACACTGCTCAAGCTTTGCCAACCTCCCTGTTCAGTCCCTTATCCTTGAGGTCACATATTATGACCTTGTTCCAGGTCTTTTTCTGTCTGTCACTTGCAACCCTGCCCCCATTTCGCATTTCTCACCCTCTGCACCCTATTGTTGTCCTCCATCTCCTTAACATGCCCAGACAATCTCAGTCTCCTCATCACAACACCAATACATTCCAGTCCCATCCTTCCTCTCAACTCTTCAGTCGTAATCCAAGCCTCCAAGCCCCCCTTCCCCCGGCGTTGCATTCAAGCATGCACTACATCCATCCATCCATCCATCATCCAATCTTATGTTGTCCCATGAGGAGTGTAGGAGCACGGGGCTAGGCAAGTTGGTCCTGACATTTAAGATGAGAGTGACCAGCCTCACTCATCCCAGAGTGGCATTACGTGAGCAATAAACCCCACCCACCCCTTAGATATAAACCAATACAGGCTCAATCTGATTGGAGTGCCTTAATTACCCACTAAACCACCAGATGCCATAATTTGGTTATATGGTTACCACCCAGCAAAGTAAATGGTTTCCTGGTGTACAGGAAACCATTTGGCTTGTAACTCAGTGTAGAGTCACCTATAGGCAGAAGGAAGAGGAAAGAATGAAGGAAAGACAGAAGAAGGAGTGTAAAGCCACCCAATGGCAGAAGGAAGAGGAAAGAATGAAGGAAAGGAAGACCGAAGAGGAAGGCAGGAAGAGAGCAAAGGGCAGCATGCACTACACATCCAACTAATCATTGTCATTTATGTATGTTTGAATCTATGAATATCCTCTTCCATTACTGCCCAGGTCTCACTACCATACAACGTTACACTCCTAACACATGCTGCTTATAAAGATCCACTAGCATGGAGGGAGAGCTCTTTCATTGTTACGAGAGGCATCATTTCCCTGAACTTCTTCCAACTGCTCCTTACCTTAGCTCCACCTCCAGCACATAACATGTCCCCCAAATAACAAAACTTCTCCATGCACTAGAGAGATTGTAAGAAAATATTGAATAAATAAAGTCAGTATATAGGTAAATTGATTATGAGTGAGGTGGAAGGGGGGAGAGGGAGAGGGAGACCCAGGATGAGATGAGGTGAAGGGATGGAGTAGAGAGGTATATGAGAAAGGGAGGTGTAAGTTGAGGGGAGGGCAGGGAAATGGCAAAGGACAAGGTGACATGGAGGTGATTGTTTGTGGCCACCTGTTACAGGATTAAGGCCTTGGCCGTAGATAGATAAACAGATAGATTTCTTTGTGCCTTGATGCAATACTTTTAAATGATTGAAGGTCCTCAGCAGAGGAATAAACAGACTGAGGAAGAGATTTGAAGTTCACCAGTTGTGTTCATATGCAGAGGAAAAGATAGATTTAGGATGAGGTTTGCAAAGTTGAACAGTTTAGTTTGCGAAAGATTGAGAATACTGGTTAACTTGTGCATTAGAGATGGACAGAAAAGGGGTGAGTGTGTATAGCTTTAAGATGTGCTACTGATACTATTGCTCTCCCCTGATGTAAGAGGTATGCAGGCAGAGGCTTAGTAATAGTGGTGATCAGTGTCATATCTGTAGTACCGAGTGAGTAACGCAATATTGTGATGAACAAAGGACCAGAAAAGAGGAATACGGAGGAAAATCTGAGTCTCAAAGACATTTACTGGATAAACTAAATAGTGTGGAAAGGAAAAACAGTCAACCCACGATTCAACAGACTAATGGGGAGGGGGACGAGTGTCCATTGTTTGAAAAAATCCACTGCTTGAAAATGAAGGGGAAAATAGCCTAAAACTCGAAAAATAGCAAAAGAAATACGAAGGTATCGAAGATGAAGTGCAGCAACGCTATCGCAGACTAATTTACCTCACAATACCCCGTTTTCTATGGACCCATTATATTATGACTTGCTTCATGGTGTACTGTGCAGTACAGTACAGTACTGTGTTACAGTAATTTTTTATGTTCAACTACAGTATCATTTATTTTTGTACCTGTAAAGAGAAGTACCGTATGTAGTTAGAAATGACAACCTTTCAAATAACGGACAAATGACTGGTGTCCACAGTAATTCTCTGCCAGCGGATGTTGTCCGTTGCTTCTGAAATCCGTTGATTCGGGGTCCATAGAATTGAGGATCGACAATCAGATGAAGAGGGAAAACAGGGATATCATAGTTGAGCAATGTGTGAAGAATGATAAAGGAAAGATAGGGATGAACAGTTGGGATATTAAAAATGCCTGGAGAGAGTACAGTATTATAACTGGTTGTTCAATGACGAGTTTGGCTGGAACAGGGAAGGTTTAGAGCCAGTGTTTGGTCCTTGGCTTTTAATTGACACTGCTGCTGTGAGCAGGGCTATAGGCAGGATGCAGGCAGGGAGGGCAGAAGGTGTGTCTGGGTTGTCTGCTGAAATGCTGAAGGCCTCAGGAGATATAGGAGTGGGGTTAGTTACTGACTTCATAAACACGTTTATATATGAGTGCGTTGTCTCAGGTGATTGGCTGAAGAGTGTGATAGTAAATGTTTACAGGGGTAAGGATGATGCCTGGAAAGAGGAAATTATAGAGGCATAAAGCCTTTCGACTAGATAAGGACAGTAATGGAGAGAGTTCTAGAAGGTATGATTAGAGAAAGAGTGAACATTGATGAGATGCAGTTTGGGTTTATGCTAGGCAAAGGGACTACTGATACCATATTCATTGTTCGACAGCTTCTGGAAAAATATATAGGAAAGAAATGAGATTTATGCATTTTGTTTTTGTTGACTTGGAGAAGACCTTTGACAGAGTCCCTAGGGAGGTGGTGAAGTGGGCAGTGAGAAAGCTTGGGATCAAGGAGTGGCTGATTAGGGTGGTTATGGCCATGTATGTGGGTGGTCACACAGGTAAGAGTGAATGGAGATTTGAATGATGAGTTTTCTGTGAATATTGATGTGCATCAAGAGCCAGTCTTGAGCCCTTTGTTGTTTATCATAGTACAGCACTTGAAGCCCTCTCACATGTCTTCAGAAAATCATAGTAGAGTACTTGAAGCCCTTTCACATGACTTCAGAAATGGACTCTTGTGGGAGATGTTGTATGATGGAGTGGAGAGGTATATGAAAGAGGGGGGTGTAAGCTGGGAGCAAGGCAGCGAAGTAGCACTGAACATATTGACATGGAAGTAATTTGTTTGTGGCCACCCTGTATGGGATTGAGGCATCTGGCAATAGACAGATAGATAGACATATAAATGGTTGCTCTTGATCATAGGTAACCAAAAATAATTTGGATAGGTGTTATTCACAATTAAAATGATCTCTGATCCACCTGGGGGGTCTGTATGGTCTGATTATTTCCTAGTTGTTTTCATTTTGCTTGTTCTGTTGTTTCCCCTCACCCACTTCACCCATATATCATTACAAATGTCACTTACAGTATGTGGTATTTGCTAGGTATGTACATTATGAAGTGGACTACAGTGGTGTCAATGAGCAGCAGGACCACCAACCTCCCTCTTCCTTGCTGGTGCCACTGGAGCGCCCCAGACCTGATGAGCGCACCATTCTCTTCCCTCCTCAGTGGATTCAGTGTGACCTCAGGTTCCTTGACATGTCTATACTAGGTGGGTAAAGTAGGACCCAGGTAGTTTACAGTTTGATGTTCAGTACAGGCAGTCATTATTGTAATCTGCATGTGTTTCATAGTATTTGACCTTCATCCATTCATTTAGTGTAGTAATTTGGGAGATAGGCAGATAAGCTTTGTAGATTGTGGTGAAAATAGGTTGACAGATTTTCTGTAATGTTTTATCAGCTTTATTGATAATTAATAAGAATTTTAAAAAAATTAACATTTTTTATTAACTTATGGTTATTAACTATTGCCCCTGGTAACCTGTGTAGGTCCTTTCACCTTCACACAGGACCTCACCCCATGTCATCTTTAGTCTGCCTGTGGATATTCTAGCTTGCACATCCACATCTGTGACCCTCCTTAGCCAGTCATCCTCCTCCCTATTCCTAGCATGTCTAAACCATCTCAGCCAGCTACTTTGCATTTCCTCTCTGATATTTTATGCCGATTATCTCGCAGTACACTTTCTCAGTTCTGTCTCTTAGCTAAGAAGACCTTGCTCATCCATCTCATCATTTTCATATCTGTGCATTCCAGTCTGTATGTATCCTCTTCTCTTACTGGCCATGTCTCACTACCAAACAGCATAACACAAATGTTTTGTAGGGAGAAGCCTTGGCTCAAAAGGAGAGCCTCTTCATGCTCAGGAGAGGCAGTGACTCCCGATTTTTTTTTTAGTGGTTGAGCAACCTTTTGCTCCTCAGCCTGCACTCTGTGTCTGACTCATCTCCCTTACCTCCTCCTTGCATTTTTGTGGGAAATAGAGTCAGTATGTTGATGAAGGTAGTGGTAATATTATTATCTTATTTGTCATATGGATTTCTTTCTATAGTACTGTATTGCTTACAGGTAAGTTTGCAGTGATTATGGCTGATCCACCATGGGACATCCACATGGAGCTGCCGTATGGTACCATGTCTGATGATGAGATGCGTCAGTTGAATATACCAATTATGCAAGATGAGGGCCTCATCTTCCTCTGGGTCACTGGAAGGTAGTATGCAGTAGTACTAGTTGTTTTTTCTTTGGGTCTTACAGTTGTCCTCCAATTTTCATTAGTACAATAGAGAAATAATAATTGTCCTTCAATATTCATTAATAGAGTAATAATAATTGTGCTCCAGTTTCCATTAGTAATGATAATTACTTTCGTCAAGTTAATAATTCTGTCATATTAAGCATATAAGAGTTTGCCAGCTTTAAAAGTTTTACAGTTATACTGGTAACATTGTTTTTTTTATTTTTTATATGTGAATGATTATCTGGCCCCTTTCAGTGAGTATGTGAATAGTTTTCCTATAATATTTTCTCTTTCTTCATTTCTGGATCCAACCCCACCCCAACCTTGGGGGGGAGATAGAGAGAGAGTCATGGTAAATTAGTTACTGACATGCACGAGCTCCAAACTGTATTGTGCGAGAGGACTCCGATGAGATCCAAAATATTTTGTGCAGCTCATGATACCCCAAGATTAATATGTATCATCATCATCATCTAAACCTGTGTTGTCCCATGAGGAGCGTAGGAGCCTGGGGCTAGGCAAGTTGGTCTTGTCATTTAAGATGAGGTGATCAGCCTTACTCATCCCTGAGTGGCATTACATGAGCAGTAAACCCCAACCACCCTTTGGATATGAACCGACGTAGGCTCAATCAGGTGAGAGCGCCTTAATTACCCACTAAACCTCCAGGTGCCATAATTTGGTTACATTGTTACCACCCAGCATAGTAAGTGGTTTCCTGGTGTGCAGGAAACCATTTGGCATGTCACTTAGTGTAGAGTCACCCGTAGACAGAAGAGGAAAGATTGAAGGAAAGATCGATGTAAGAGGAAGGAAGGAAGAGAGGGCAGGGCAGCCACTTGAGAGCAGCACTACACTGAGTGAGTGGATGGTGAGTGCCCCCACCTACCACCAATTAATATTTTTCATATGAATAATTCTAGGGTCGGAAAGGAGGCCCGGATGATGATGATGATGATGATGATGATGAATAATTATATGAAAAAATACTGATTTGGAAGTATCAAACATGTGATATAATACATCCTCATAAAAGCATGTTTACCAGTGTGGAGTGGAATCATTGGCCTTTTCGCAATTCCCATCACCTGTGGCGTTAAATTGTTTCACGCAGACTGTGCACAGATACTTTTTGAAACAGATGTACTAGAAAACATTCACTCAGTCTAGAGTCATCTGTATGTAGCACTGTATCAGGTGAGTGCATTGTGGTTTCTCACACAGACATGCCTACCAGTGAGCTTTCTCCCTACAAGCAGATAATCTGCCAGGTTCCATTCACTGTGCCCTGTTGTGTCTCTATGTTATGTACAGTACAGTTATCCCTTAGTTTTTGTGGGGGTTAGTTACCAGAAATACCTTGAATTGCTAAAACTGCAAATACTCTTTATGAATTAAGAATACACCCATCAAGGGGTATGATTTTAATTCACTCACTGTATAGTGGTAAGAGTATGGTCACCTAATTGCGGCTCTCCACGCTGCTTGATCTCTGGCAGCCTCCTTATTCAGTCCCGTATCCCTGAGGTCACGCTCTTATGTCCTCGTCCCAGGTCTTTTTCAGTGTGCATCTTGCAAACCTACCCCTGACATTCACACATATCACCTTCTGTGGCCAGTTCTCATCCTCCACCCTCTCAGCATGCCCAAACCATCTCAATCTACCCCTCCTCATCACAGCACAAATACATTCCACTCCCATCCTTCCTCTCAGTTCTTCATTCTTAATCCTAGCCTTTAAAATGACAGCTTAAAATTTGAAAAGATAATGGAATGACAGAGCAAGCAGTGTGTAAATTTGCTTTGAATTTGTTATTACACTAAATAAAAATAAAACATATACATTAAGATTACAGTAAAATGGTATGGGAGTACAATAAACTCCCGATTATCTGGCATACGGCATTATCCAGTGTAGCAGGTGGCTGAATTAAAATGGTATCTGGCAGTCCGGCATGAAGGATTCCTTCTTGTGGATAGAAGTACATTATTATGACATGAGACAGTTGTTGTTATCAGACATCCAGCCTTAATCACAAAAAAAGAAAATAAATACAGTAATCCCTCCACTATCCGATGTCATAGAGCCAAAGGAATATCCGGAAAGTGGTTCCATCTGGAAAGTGGGCACCTGCCTGCTGGACTGGTACTTAAAGACCCTAACCAAGCCTAACTTTGAAAGCCACCTAAATAACTCTCTACCGGACATGCATAGCACCTACTTAAACCTATTTAAGACCCTATTCACACCAATAATGGACATAAAGCATGAAATAAATGAAAAGGAACCAAAGAATGAGGAATCAAAAGTGACTGTACCTCAGCCAGGGTACTTGCAGCACGTCTGTGGCTGCCTTCTTAAGGCTTTGGCAGTGGTGAAAATGCTCTTGAAGCACGTACAGTAATCCAGTGTTGTTCTGCACTTACAGTAATTCTTTGCACTGTGAGTTATAATTGTTTAACACTGCACATTGTTAATTGCACCACGCCTGTTTCAACCGCCAATTTGCACTCCACAGTTAATCCTTTGCACTCTAAATTCTAATTTCTTAACGCTGCACAACACTGTAATTTCCCATGTGGTCTAGTGTCGAGGCATTGCAGTTTATTCACTGTTTATTCACAAAAAAAACGAGCATGTGTGGCATCCACTGCGATAAGCATCCACTCGCGATCGAAGTTAAGCAGTAACTGTTGGAATGTTGGTGACGGGGAAACAGAGTTGCCAGATCGCAACAGCCACATTACCAAACTCCTCAATTTTCATTACCAAATTTAACTTTTCATTACCAAATTCATAAAGTTCGCATTTATTCTTCACTGATTATATATGCAAGTGGAAATACATGTAATCACTCTGCTTATACTTAACAGCATGTTGATTATTTTCATGCCATGTAGGCTAGCAGATTAATCAGAGAGAGCAGACAATCCACCATCTCCATCCTGTTTTTTTTTTTTTTTTTTTTTTTTTTTTTTTATGCGAGGAAGAAGGAACCAAAGGCCATGAGCCCGCAGTAACAGTTCCCTCCAAGAGAAAAACAAAATACAATAGAGAGCCAAATTCAAGATCCGATCATTTTGAGATGCCTGGACACACTACGTTTGAAAGACTGGAGATCATAGGCAGCAGGAAATACAGACAGAGGGAGACAGTTCCAGAGCTGACCTGTTGCATAAATGAAAGACTGGGAGTAACGGTTAACTCTTGCATTAGAGAGTTGGACAGAAAAGGGATGAGAGTTTGCTGCCAGACTGGTGCTACGCGCCCGTCGTAGAGGTGGAGGAATGCAAGCAGACAGTTCAGAGGAGCAGTGACCATTAAAGTAGCGATAGAAAAGAGATAAAGATGCAACAGTGCGGCGAAGAGACAGAGGTTGAAGGGAGTCAGTAAGAGGAGGAGAGTTAATGAGACGAAAATGAGACATGTGAAAAATTCATTTGGTAATGCATTATTCTGATTCATTACCAAACAAATTTTTCATTATCAAATTGGCCCACATTTGGTAATGAAAAATACCAAATGGCAACCCCGACGAGGGAGGGGGGAGGGGGGAGGAAGGAAGGGGTGAAGGGGCCATGACGTAAACAGCTGTTCGGCACTGCATGGCAATTTCAAATTACGGGAGGGGGGGGGGGGATCTGAAGGTCCAGGTCCACAATGTCCGGTAAGTAGGGTGTCCGGAAAGTGGGCGTCCGGATAGTACAGGGATTACTGTACACAAAAAGAATGGGGTTATACTGTTCTTTATTATGAAAGTGATGGAGTGTTGAGGGAGAGAGGGAGGGAGGATTGACAGTTGGTGGGCCTCGCAGCTCAAAGGATGTTGGTGGTGGGTAGGGAGGGAAGATGCAGTGGTAGGGAGTAGAAGAGTTTGCATTGGCTAAGGCAGGGGAGGGAGAACTCGAATTATCATTGGCTGGCAGCAGGTAGGTGGATGGTCTCTCACTCTCCATTGTATTCCTCCGCTGGTATGGTGCTGATATACAAACAAGCCTACATTGCATTCTAATTCCTGTAGTCTTGAAACTGAGGGCAAGGGTTACCCTTCCTGCACTTGAAGTGGAAGCTTGCACCTTCATCGTAAGTAGTAATCATGAAAGGGTGAGAGTGCAGCTCTTCGTGTGGGTAGACACAGCAAACAGTTGGTAACACTGATTAGTTTTAAATTTAAAATACTGAAAGGAAAATGACAGTTTCTAAGGTTCATATACAATATAATCTTTTAATGTTAGCATTGCTTACCTGTTTTATTATTAAAGATTGGCATTTGTTCTTGAATACTCTGTATGAGTACGTATACCATACCTGTACCATGGGGAAAATTCAGTGATAGACATAGCTTCAAAGTGGTTCATGCAGTCAGTTGTATCCATCCATCATCCATCAGACCAGTCCTATGTTGCCCCATGAGGAGTGTAGGAGCCCGGGACTAGGCAAGTTGGTCTTGACATTTAAGATGAGAGTGATCAGCCTCACTCATCCCTGAGTGGCAGTACATGAGCAATAAACCCCAACCATCCCTTGGATATAAACTTTCACCAGCTCAAGCCACTTGGAGCGCCGTTATTAACCACTAAACCACCAGCGCCAAAATTTGGTTCTATGATTACCACCCAGCATAGTAAATGGTTTCCTGGTGTACAGGAAATATAGTGCTGCCGACTTCTTCCTTCACCTTAATTTTTTTTTTTCTGTGCTTGCCTTCCTCGCTTCCTATTTCTCCCATCTTCCCTGTCAGTTTTTATTACTCTTCTTTCTGTTTCAGATGGCTTTACATTGAGTAACAAGCCTGATGGTTTCCTGCCTTACTGGAAACCAGTTACAACACTGGGTGGTAGCCATATAACCAACCCAAACATTTCCCTATGTGTCAGTAAGGGGGCTGGTGGAGGGTTAGTGTCCCTCCCCATAAAACACCTAACATAAAATTAAACGGTCACCCCTTTCGGGATTGTGGCATCTGGCTATAGATAGATCCATAAAACTTTCTGGTTAGTACAGCAATTTTCTTTTAGCCTACAAATATGAAGGAAATACAAGACAGTACTTTTTCTCTTTTAACACCAGGGATAATATTGGAAGTTTGTAGATATACTTAAAACCATTTGACTTGTCACTCAGTCACTTACTGTAGTCACTTGTTACTCAGTGTAGTCACTTGAGTGGATGGTTTGCATTCTAGCATGCCATGTACTTGGAAAAAAAAAAAAAAGTTACTAGATGTCTGAAACAACATTAGCTGTCCTTGTTCAAGTCATCAGCAAACTTTGTGTTTGTACTGAAGTTTTTACTCTACTTGGGCCTGACTGACTAATGTTGTCGCTCTAAATGTCTGCAGCCTGACACCTCGTTCTAGACAGTACTACAGAATTCAGGATGAGCCTCAGAAATCAGATTTACAGCTGAGCTATTATTATTATCTGGGCAGTAAAAAAGAAAAATCCATCTATCTCATACACAGAACATGTTTGGTGTCCACATCCTTGACCACTTAGAATCAAAGTATCGGATCAGTCTCTTGGCTGGTGCATGGTGTATTGTGATAGTCATTTAATCTACGCTTTAGTTTTCAGGACTCAGTACTTTTTGTTTTGTTTTTTCTCCCAGAGCAATGGAGTTGGGACGAGAATGTCTGAAATTGTGGGGCTACGAGCGAGTGGATGAAATAATCTGGGTGAAAACCAACCAGTTGCAGAGAATTATTCGCACTGGTAGGACAGGACACTGGTTGAACCATGGCAAGGAGCATTGTTTGGTAAGCTGATAGTCTCCCTTCTTTAAGTCAGTAAATGCCGTTGGCAGTATCATAGATCTTACAACTCAGGGAAGATGCATATTGCACCTGGAACTTAAAAGATTCAGATTGTTGTACTCACATATGTGATATGAGTCTGACGAGCTTAACCCCTTAACCGCGGGGCATCACTTTCATGACGCTTGGGAGCAAGGGATCATACCGCGCGTCACTTTTGTGATTCTGTGTTATTTTGAATTCGCCCGGTCTTTCAAGTGGTGGCTTGTATCATCTATCAGTACTGCCAATGTCCAACACTAGTCAGCACTCCTAATCTCATCTGTACTCCCATCCATTGTTGACAATTTAGCTATTTCTCCCCATTCTTGACTCCCCTCCCTACGTCCCCTCCATTACCCTCTCCTCTCGCCTGCCCGGCCGTGCTATGCTAAGTAAATCTTCCCTGGAATTTTCCACTGATTTCATCCATTGAAATAAGCCCTATGCCCTATTCTTATACCAAATAATAGATACAAAAAAGAAATAAGGTAAGTGAGAGTGCCATACACCTGGAATTGGCTAATTATCACCTGACAACACCTGACGTGCACTCGTTCGCTAATTTTCGCTGTTTATTTCCCCATGAAATATGCCGTATAATCTATTCTCGTAATAAAAATATATATAAGGAGGGAAGGGAGAAGCCTAAGTGATATTTACATTCACCTGGAACTACCTAATTTACTATGTATTGTCTAGATTTCCTGCCAATCATTTCATAGCGTATATATTAGCAGCTGTCACCAGGCTGAGATTAGCAGCACTGCGCTTCCCCTAGGTAGGCCACCACACACTGTATTCAGTTTACTGTCGTCTTTCAAGGTGAAAGCACGTCGGATTCGCGCCTGTCAAATTCCGCCCCTTTTTAGCCCCATGCAAAGGGCTCTGTGACCTGTACCCCCTACTAAACCTCATGTGGAAAGAGGTAAAGGGATAAGTGAGTGGTGTGGAACGTGAACTGGCTAATTTGTCAGCGAAAATGATAGAGAGTGACTACGATGTTTCTGGTGAGTAAAACAGTGTAAGTGGAAATGTAAATAATGTGTAAACAGCAAGTGAAAGCAATGAATGTAAATATAACTGAACAGTGGAAAATAGTTTTATAAGTTACTGCAAGTGACAGTGCATAAAAGTGTAAGTAAAATAGAAATGAAAATAATGTAAATAAAATAGAGAATGTGAATAGAAATGTAAATAAGTAGTAATATAAGAATACGAATTTATATACTAGGAGTAATGAAAGTGAAAGTGAAAGTAATGAAAATGAAAGAGACAGCTTCGTTCTCTATGCTAGTATACACGAGAAAGTGAATGCCTGGAGTGAAAATAAACTACTAGTACTGAAAGAAACTTATAGATAAATATTGTAAAGTAGTAATATAAGAATACGAGTATACACAGTAGGAGTAATGAAAGTGAAAGTGATGAAAATGAAAGTGACAGGTTTGCTCTCTACGCTAGTATACACAAGAAAGTGAATGCCTGGAGTGAATATAAACTACTAGTACTGAAAGAAACTTATAGATAAATATTGTATATATAAATAAGTGTAATAAAGTACTAGGAATATAAAGTGTGAGTGTGTTTATAAATAATAAATGACAGCTCTGCCCGGAGGCGCACCCAGGGGGGAGCCCCCTGGGTCCCCCCTTAGCTCTCTGGATCCTTTTAAAAATTTATATATATTTATTTCGATAACAGCAAAACATGAAAAATTGGCAAGTACAAACAAAGACTCAGAGTGTGTATTGACGTTTCGCCTCGTGGCTTCCTCAGGCTCAGAATACAATTGCTGAATATACACCACATTTCCTGTATATATAGCAAAAGGCAGTGGGGATGTGAGGGGTGAGGTATTGGCTAGGGGTGGTAAGGGGGATAGGTAGGGTAAGGAAGGTGAGGTCCAGGGGAAAGGGATTACAAATCATGGCACAAAGACAGAGAGAAACAAGGGACAGGTGAAGTGGGAAGTCCTTAGAGAGTGGGAAGGAATGTTGGGTAAGGAAATAGAGGTCACATGGGGAAAGTGATTGGCAATCCCAGCTCAGGTGTGTGTGTGTGTGTGTGTGTGTGTGTGTGTGTGTGTGTGTGTGTGTGTGTGTGTGTGTGTGTGTGTGTGTGTGTGTAGACTTAAAAAGACGCAAATGTCTGGAGGAAGCTGTTATAGTATGTTCCAATATCATTGAACAGAACAGCGGATCTTATCACCTGTTGGATCCTGTGGCCAAATATATTGTCAATAGGATAGCTTCCTCACACCACCACCCCTAAACTCAAAACATCATCCCTCCTGCCTTCCTATCCATCCCCATCCCCTCTCTTCACCCAGCTTCTTGTCCACATACACAACATTTGCGCACACACACACACACACACACACACACACACACACACACACACACACACACACACACACACACACACCTGAGCTGGGATCGGCAATCCCTTTCCCATTGTGACCTCTATTTCCTTACCCAACATTCCTTCCCTCTCCCTAAGGACTTCCCACTTCACCTGTCCCTTGTTTCTCTCCGTCTTTGTGCCGTGATTAGAAATCTGGACAGAATAGGGTTGAGACTGAATGGCTTGTTCTTTGTTACTTTGTTAAAACGATAAATTTAAACAAACAAGTTTGTTTAAATAACTGACGACCTACCAAATAATGTATCATTCTATCAGTATATATATATATATATATATATATATATATATATATGCAGTATTTATATATGTCTATATCTATCTATCTACCTATCTATATACCGTATATATATATATATATATATATATATATATATATATATACTGTATATATAACATATATATATACAACTTAGAACTATAAAACTTGTATGTAAACTTCAGGAAACTGGCAAATGGGCCCCCCCCCCCCTTAGAAAATTCCTGGGTGCGCCCCTGGCTTCACCTCAGAATACCATCGGGGAACCAGCACGGGAGGAAAGCTTGTATGTGCTCGTAATTTACATTGCTTTCACAGTGTTTTTTATTTTTTTGGAATATGGATTCCAAAGTACTTGAAATTCATAGAATAGTGTTTGTAGTTATAATATCAGGCAGTGGTAACCATATTACGGAGTGTCGGGAAGTGTAAAGTGGAGACTTCGTTACCCAACTTCAGAAGTCTCCACAAGTCCTACAGTAGTCGACAAAGGTTCAACAAACATCCCAGGGGAAAGCTGAAGGTATGTGCCATATGCATATTTAATTATGATAATCTAGGACTAATAACTGATTTTTGGCAAATATTTTTAAAAAGTCAGTCGGAACGCGAATATCCCCGCGTGAGGTGCACGGACCGCCTCCGACATGCCCGCGCTTAAGGGGTTAAGGGGCTTTGTATGTTAGGGGCAGTGTAGACCCACCACTAATATGCTATGGTCGTTCTATTTTATGAAGGCAGTTTAGGTGGGGTGCTCTGGGACCTCACTCTGTTAGCTCTGTTGCCACATCGTCGCCACACACGTGCTCTCTCTCTCTCTCTCTCTCTCTCTCTCTCTCTCTCTCTCTCTCTCATATTTATATTAACTATTACTAATTGTATTTTCTTTATTTTTTCTCTTGTTTTCGACTTTTTTTCCACACCACCCCTGAGGTAAAAGTCTATAGGTGCGTTATTTTTTATAGCTTCCATGGCGGGAGACCGAGTATGACCCGCTCACGCAGGGCTGTCCCTCGTGTCACCACCTGACAACGTCACAAAAGCAACACTGACAAGTCTTATGAGATTTATACTATACTATAGCTTTTTTATTGAATTACATCTATACAGAGTGTTTAAAAATCATTTATAAGTAGTTACTAGCTTAAAATAGGAGAGTGAGAGAGAGAGAGAGAGAGAGAGAGAGAGAGACAGGTGAGCACAAGTATTTACACGTGTCGGCGACGATGTGACAACAGAGCTAACGGTGTGAGGTCCCAGATTGCCCCACCCAAACTGCCTTCATAAAATAGAACAACTGTAGCATCTCATGGCCAGCTCACACATGAGACACACTTATCCATTGTTTGCTTGGGAGTGATCATGGACATTGGGGTTTAGCTGGTTGGGGTGGGAGTTTTCATTTTATTTGTAAAGGCTGCAACATGCTGGCATGCATTGGCCTTGGTTACCTAATGGCAAATCTCCATGCTGCTCAGTCTCTATCAACCTCCCTATTCAGTCCCATATCCCTGATGTTGTTAGGACTCCATATTATAATTACAATTCATAATAGATAGATAAATAGATAGATAGACAGCTCCATGCTGTCCATCTATCTATTTATCTATCTGTCTATTATGAATTGTAATTATAATATGGAGTCCTAACAAGGTCACACTCTGTGACCTCATCCCAGGTCTTTTTCGGTCTGCCTCTCACAACCCCACCCCCAGTGTTCACACTTCTCACTTTCTGCACCCACCCAGTACATTCCATTCCCATCCTTCCTTTTGACTTGCCCATCATAAACCTAGCCCCCCCAGGCCTTGCGTTCAAGAATGCACAGCACAGCAACCTAATCATTGTCACATATGTACAATTGAGCCTGCGAATATCCTCTTCCTTTACTGACCAGGTTTCACTGCTATACAGCATTACACTCCCAAGACATGCTGCATACAAAGATCCCTTAGCATGGAGGGAGAGCACTCTCAATGTCAGGAGAGGCAACAGCTACCTGAACTTCTACTAACCACTCCTCATTCTAGCCACTTCCAGCACATAACATGTCTCCCAAGTAACCAACTCTTCCACAATGTATAGTGGACCCTCAGTTAAATGGACTTCAGTAGACTGGATACCACATTTAACAGACGCTACGAAAGCCACTGGGTTTCCATCGGCAATGATGAACAATTTCTGTTGAATTGTGTACAGTGGGTTGCAGTACATGTATTTCCTACACTTTTTATTCCAGCCTGGCCTGAAATTGCTCTCTTCTCTTAGTGACAAACGAGGTATAATGAGATATTACATATATATAGTAAAACAGTCACAACTCACTGTACAATGAGGTTACGTCACACGAAAACTCAGTGTATAACAACCCAGTGCTTCACGATTAAGAAGTACAGTAAGTTTACCCTATAAGGTTCCCTCTTTGATGTTCTTTTTTGCCATTAAATCCATACTGTCTCTCAGAAAACTTACCTGATCAGTACCTAAACCATTCACACCCCACTCCTATTCACCTATCCCCTCCTGTTTTTGCTTAGCCGTCATAAGATTTTCAGAGACTCAAAAAATATATTCAGTATATATATTGACCTAGTCATGATGATGACTGACTTGCTCCTTGATCCCCATGGACAGCCAAGACACTGGAGAACAAAGTGACCCCCTTAAAATTTGTAAAAATAAGGAAGTTGCAATGATTAAAAGTGAAATTTTTGAAAAGAAATTACTGTAACTTTTTCTTCTTCTTCATGGCTAATATAAACACCTTTGAGAATTTTCCCAGAAGTGAAGGCAAGTGTGTGTGTGTGTGTGTGTGTGTGTGTAATTTTATGCTGATTCTCAGGTGCTTGCTAGATTTAGATATTTTATATTTTCTTTGGTTCCAGAGATACTGAATTTTTTTGTTTGGAGAACTTACCTTAGTACACCAAAAAAAAAAAAAAAAAAAAAAAAAATCAACAAATAGTTTTCCTACATAGTCATCACTTTCCACCTTACCACCCCAGTGATTTTGTTTTTTGTTTTTTTTCTTTCAAAATGCATACACATCAACAACCAAGGCATTGGGTAGTTAGGAAGTAAACATAAAAAATAGGATTGTTATGGAGATTCATTCATTCATTGCCAGACGCCATGTATCCCAGACGGGGTGGTCAATGGCTTAGAGTTAATTGTTTTACAAGGAGGGGCACTAATCCTCCACCAACCCCACTTGACACGTAGGGATGCCAACAGCATCTGGTTTTCCCAGGCGGTCACCCGTCCAAGTACTAACCAGACCCAACGTTGCTTAACTTCGCTGATCGGACGGGAAGCGGTGTACTCAACGTGGTATGGCCGTTGGCATTATGGAGATTATAAGTGAAAAATATGTTGGTCAGTGTATCCTCTAAACATTGGTAATGGAAAGACATTTTGGATGTGGTTTGTCATCCATTTGCTGCCTTTTTAGGTAATTGCCAGTTTCCACCCGTTTATAATACCGTACCAGTTGCACGAAAAAAATAGGTATATTTCAGAACACGTCCCTAATATAAAATAATTACTGCCTGTAAACCAGGTTGGGTAGGATAAAAAGTATACATGTGTGAAACATTCAGAGTTTATCAGTCAAAAGGCAGAAAAGTCGTTAGATAGTATGGATATTGCAAAGGATACATGTGAGTCTTTGAAGGTAGGAATAGGCATGTGAAGCTAAGAGGGTGATCTGATGTGGAAAGTATATGTTTGAGTACCGTAGTGAGGTATGGAAGTTGAGGGAGCTAAAGAATAACTGAAGGATAACAATGGTTGGATGAAGTTTGGGTACAGTTCATGTAATTATGAGTATATGAAGATTTACATTATCTGAAGATTTTACACCTCTTCTCACTTGGCAGTGACAGACTGGTTCTATCCTGCAGGTGTTGCGAGAGTGCTTTCAACAAATGAAGCACATAGCGCCGAAAGATTTTGCCATGGGATGGATCAAGACGTTTGAAGGCCTGAGTGATGAATTAATGAGTGTATATGACTCTAAACAGGACACTGTGTTAGTTTAATGTAGTTGAATAGTTCTGGTGGTAGGTGGGGGTACTCACCATCCACTCGATGTAGCGCTGCTCCCGGGTGTCTGCCTGATCCTCTCCTCCTTCCTTCTTTCCTCTTCTGTCTTTATTTCATTCATACTTTCCTCCTCCCTCTGCCTACAGGTGACCTTACACTCCCTCCTCTGTCTTTCTTTCCTTCATTCTTTCCTCTTCCTTCTGCCAGTGGGTGACTTTACACTGAGTGACAGGCCAAATGGTTTCATGTACACCAGGAAACCATTTACTATGCCGGGTGGTAACCATATAATTATTATGGTGCCTGGTGGTTTAGTGGGTAATTACAACGGTCCAATATGATTGAGGTGGTGAAGGTTTATATCTAAGGGGTGGTTAGGAGTTTGTTGCTCACGTAATCCCACTCAGGGATGAGTGAGGCTGGTCACTCTCATTTGATATATCAGGACCAACTTCCCTAGCCCCGGGCTCCTGTGCTCCTCATGGGGCAACACAGGATTTGATGGTGGGTGGATGGATGAATAGTTCTGTGTTTTTTGTGTTGTTTTTCTTTGATCCTACCCATGCCATTTATTAGCTGAAAATAAAGTTCAGCTGATGATTATGCTGATATTAAACCTAATAATATCTTGTACCAACCCCAGCTATTAGCTAAGAAAAAGTTTCAGATGATGACTATGCTGGTATTTAACCTAATAATATCTTGCAGGTTGGTATGAAAGGCAATCCCAAAATCAACCGTGGTCTTGATGGTGATGTTATCGTTGCTGAGGTACGGGCCACTAGCCACAAACCTGATGAGATTTATGGCATCATTGAGCGCCTCTCACCTGGCACACGCAAACTGGAATTGTTTGGTCGGCCACATAACGTGCAACCCAACTGGTAAGTTATAGATGTATAGCTAAGCCAGAGCATGGAACTTGCAGCCAAATATTTTTTCCATCCATCATCCATGTACAGTAATCCCAAACATTTTTCATTATCATCATCATCTGGACCTCCTTTCCCACCCTAGGGCAGGGTGAGGAGTAGCAATGTCCAGATAGCCCAAATTTGCTCAGTCCAATAGGCCACACTTCCATTCACTCATCATTCAAGCCCCAGGAATCCTGGCGCTATCGGATACTTCAAAAACATTCATCACGTTCTATAGCTTCACATAAACGCATCCGATTGTGTCAAGCCAGATGCTGCCACATTAAAAAGGAGTGCCAAATCCCTGATCATGCACTTCTCCTCACAACATTCATCCAGCCAGCTCAATCTCTTGTCAGTTCCCTAGCCTCACCGACTTCCAAACCTCTCTTCCTCACACATTCATCCACCATATCTCTCCACCTTCTCCTTGGCCTACCTCGCCCCCTCCCTCCTTCAGATTCGTTCAGATATACCTTTTTCACTACCCTATTGTTATCCATGCTCTCCACATGACCATTCCATCCCAGTACACTTTTTGATTCTGGTGTCTACCAACTTCCTCACTCCACATATGTACGATAAATATGGTTTAAGACACGGGACAGTACGAGCTTGACTCATTCCTGTAAAGATACAATTAGGTAAGAACAATTAGGTAAGAACAAATCACATTCTTTCATATCCTATCCACTTTCTGTACTCCACT
The DNA here is from genome assembly GCF_032717465.1 of Coenobita brevimanus. Lineage (NCBI taxonomy): Eukaryota > Metazoa > Arthropoda > Malacostraca > Decapoda > Coenobitidae > Coenobita > Coenobita brevimanus. The sequence goes on along the minus strand of NC_137004.1, from coordinate 1,708,402 downwards.
AACATTCCTCAGCAGTCCCATCTCCACTGCTTTTACTCCTGACTTTTCATTTTCATGCCACACCATAGTCTCACATCCATATGTTAAAGTTGGCACTAACACTCCTTTATGTAAGCCTCGTGCAGCTGCAACACTCAAGCCTCTGTTTCTTATCAAGGCCTTCATTGCACCAGCCATTTTTCTTCCTTGTGTCACTACTTTCAACCTCCTTTGCACATGCATCGGCCTTGGTCACCTAATGGCGGCTGCTCATGCTGCACGATCTACTGCAGCCTCCCTGTTCAGTCCCTTAACCCTGAGGTCACACTTAATGACGTCGTCTCACGTCCTTCTCGGCCTACCTCTCACAACCCCATCGCCAATATTAACACTTCTCACCTTCTGCACCCAATTAACATCCCCCATCCTCTCCACATGCCCAAACCATCTCAATCTACCTCTCCTCATCACAACACCAATACACTCCAGTCCCATCCTACCTCTCAACTCTTCCATCGTAAACCCAGCCCCCCCCCAGGCTTTGTACGCAGGGATGCACTGCACATTCACCCAATTATTGTCATTTCTGTACGTCCAAGCCTGCAAATATCTTTCTTCTTTACTGCCCAGGTCACACTACCATAATGCATTACACTCCTAACACATGCTGCATACAAAGACCCCTTAGCACGTAGGGAGAGTTCTCTCAATGTCAGGAGAGGCAACAGTTCCTTGAACTTCTTCCAACCACTTCTCACCCTAGCCCCAGAGCTAGCTCCAGCCCCACCTCTAGCACACAACATGTCTCTCAAATAACAAAACTCTTCCACACACTCAAGGGACTCACCAGCAAGTTCAGTCCTTTCACACCCGACAATCTCCACCTGCTCTCTCCGACACGCCGCACACATAAAATCTGCATTGTCTTGCAGTCTACATCTTATACCACTACATCTCTTGTGCACCCATTTATCACAAACACTGCACAAGATGGAATTACTTCCCACGCCTTTGTGGCAAACTGCACATGGCCACTGTCCTTCGTCTTTGACAGTACCGCCACCAACCCTAGATATGATCACTTTTATCTGCATTTACCCTTAAGCCCTTGTGCCCCATACCATCTCTCCACTTCCAAAACCTTTCCTCTGCCTCCCTTTCGTTCTCTGCAGTCAACACCAAATCATCAGTATACAACATCTCCCATGGGGATCTGTTTTTGAAGTCACATTAGAGGGCTTCATGTACCATCATAAACAACATGGGACTCAAAACTGACCCCTGATGCACACCAACGTTCACGGAAAACAAATCACTCAAATCTCCATTAACTCATACCTGGGTTCGAGCACCCACATATATAGCCACAACCACCCTAACCAGCCACACCTCCAAGCCAAGCTTTCTCATTGCCCACTTCACCACCTCTCTAGGGACTCTGTCAAAGGCCTTTTCCCAATTAAAAAAACACAAAATACAGATCCCTTTTCTTCCCAGTATATTTTTCCTGAAGCTGTCAAACAATGACTATGGCATCATTGGTCCCCCTGCCTGGCGTAAACCCAAACTGCATCTCATCAATATTCACTCTTTCTGTAATCATACCTCCTAGAACTCTCTCTCCATTACCTTCATTATCTGATCTAAAAGCTTTATACCTCTTTAATTTCCTCTTTCTAGGACATCACCCTTCCCTTTATATACATTTACAATTACACCCTTCAACCAGTCATCTGGGACAACATACTCATATATAATCATATTTATCAGGTCAGTGACTAACCCCACCCTTGTATCTCCTGAGTCAACCCAGACACACCTGCTGCCTTCCCCACCTGCATCCTGCCTATTACGGCAGTTACAGTAGCAGCGTCAATCAAAGGCCAAGGGCCAAACACTGGATCTGCTGGCTCCAAACCTTCCCTGTCCCAGTCAGACTCCTCATTCAACAACTGGCTATAATGCTTTCTCCATGCATCTTTAATATCCCCACTGTTCACCACTACTGTACGTCCTTCATAATTCTTCACACACCGCTCACCTATAATATCCCGATTATCCCTCTTCATCTGATTTGCCATCTTAAATATCATTTTTTCCTTTCCCCATGATTTAGGTTATCAATTGAAAGTCTCTGTGAGTCAGACTTCGCCCTGTATACCTCTCTTCTAGCCCTGTGCTTGGCAGCCAAGTATTCCTCCTTGTTACCACCCTTCTTTCATTCCCGGAAAAGCCTTCTTTTCTCCTTAACTGCAACTTCTACACCCGCATCCCACCACCAAGTTACTTTATGTCTTAGTGGGCCTCTTGTCCAACTGCATATTACATCAGTAACTCTCAAGAGGTTGTTCTTGAGGGCTCTGTACTGTTCATTAACGCCTCTGTCTATGGCTCCCTGTTCAGCCATCACTCTCCTCATCTCACTATAGAAGGCATCCCTTACTACTTGGTTTTCCAGCTTCTATATTTTCCTCCTAGGTACATAAGTCCTCTTTTTCATTACCTGTTCTTTAAGCACCACATCACAAATCAATAGTTTGTGCTGCTTCACACACTCCTCACTTCCTATAACTTTAACATCCCTCACTAACCTCCTATCAGCCATCCTAACCAGAAAATAATCTATCTGACTGTTATTTCCCCCAGACTTGTATGCAGTTCACCTACTCTCTCTTTTCCTAAAATGTGTGTTGCACACATCCTCTATAATAGTTCATCCATATACCTTCCCTACCACACTCAGTAAACTTATGCCACGATAATTCTTGCACTCACTTCGCTCACCTCTGTATTTGTACACAGGTACAATCATAGCCATTTTCCACTCTGCAGGCACAGTTTCACTCATCCATGCCTTCTTACATATCTTAAATAAGCACTTCATTCCACTCTCTCCACTACACTTATGCAACTCTGCACACATGTCATGAACCCCAGCTGCTTTCCCATTGTTCAACCGCTTCACAGCACTCTTCACCTGTGCGAGTGTCATGTCTCCTGGCACCCACAGCACTCTTCACCTGCGCAAGTGTCACGTCTCCTGGCACTGCATTTCTTCTCTGCACACCCCAAAAACCAATCACTTTTACAACCGCTCTGTTCTCTCTATTCCCATTCATCAGGCTTTCAAAATATTCCTTCCATCTGGTCCTTACTTCATCCCCATGGGTTAATAATCTACCACCTACATCTTTCACACCATCACATTTCTTTCCGCTTTCACTTCTACATTTCCTCACCTCTTTCCATAATACCTTCCTATTTTCAGAGTAATTTGCATTCATTTTTCTTTCTAGATCATCATTTACCTCCTTTTTCCTCATCACTAGTCTCTTTACATGCTTCTTGCTCTCAATATATTCTGTTCTTATTTCAACTGAACCCCTGTCATGTAACCACATTAGCCACTTCTTCCTCTTTTCCTCCACTGCTATCCTAACCTCCTCATCCCACCATGCTGTACCGTTCTTCTTTGTTGTTACTCTTGCAACACCACACACCGATTTAGGATTCCTAACTAAGCAGTCCCTATATGCATTCCACAGGCTGTCCAGATCCAATCATTCCAATTCACTGATTCCAACTCCAACTCTACATTGGTCCTGTAATCATCTGCCATTTCTTTGATCCTCAGCTTCTCAACTTTCAGTCTTTCGCCCTGACTGCTCCTCTCTCTCCTGATCCACCTCACTCCTCTCAGCTTGATCTTGCATACCACATTCACATGATCTAACAGACCTCCACATTGTCCTCTCACGGCCCTTGTATCAGCAACCATTCCCAAATATTTTTTAAAAATAAAAAAATTATATCCAGTTTTTCAATCATCCATTCATCATCAAATCCTATGTTGCCCCATGAGGTGCAGAAGATCCCAGGGTTAGGCAAGTTGGTCCTGACATTTAAGGTGAGAGTGACCAGCCTTACGCATCCCTGAGTGGCAGTACGTGAGCAATAAACCCCAACCTCCCCCTCCCTTGGAGGTTGGGGTTTCAACCTACACAGGCTCAATCAGACTGGAGCGCCTTAATTACCCACTAAACACCCAGGCACCATAATTTAGTTATATGGTTACCACCCAGTGTAGTAAATGGTTTCCTGGTGTACAGGAAACCATTTGGCTTGTAACTTAGTGTAGAGTCACCCATAGGCAGAAGGAAGGGGAAAGAATGAAGGAAAGAAAGCTAGACGAGGGAGTGTAAAGTTTTTCATATAATTTATATATATTGCTTGAAATTAAAGTTGGCATTAGTCATACCAAAAGGTGAAGGATAAGTACCTCATTAACATTTAGTGTATAAAGTGCCTAGTTTATTGTCTGTGTTTGGCCAAAATTACATCCTTTCAACATTCTTGCCCATCCATTGGAATACAGTACGGTAGTACAGTACAATCCAGGACGGTTCTGTATATCTGTAATTGCAGTAGCACTTACTTTATAGGGATGGCCTAAGTTCAAATGACATTGCATACATAAGGTATAGGGAACTAGTGCTGTAAATCGAGAGGCAAAAGCTGATTAGGTATCGGAAGGGAAAACTATCAGATAATCAGATTTGTATCGGAATTGGCTGAGAAATGATGAAAAATATATAAATGCTTGTTTTACCTAGTGACACTTGACTCAAGCATGTATTTCCCTACCATTTTTGGTGTGAACGAACGCTGTAATGATTATTTTTAGGGATACAGTCGTATCCCACATTCTATTGACTGTCGCAAAATTGTAAAATGCTTGAACTTAAACATACAGTATATTTAGAGCATAGCTGCAAGGTTTGGTGAATGAGTTTGGGAGAGTGTGTAAGAAACGGAATCTAAAGGTGAATGTAGGAAAGAGTAAAGTTATGGCCTTCAGAATGTACAGTGAGGTTGGATGAGGAGGAAATGGTTTCTTGGTAATAAAGGAAGCTATTTGGTGTGTGACTGAGTGTAGAGTTGTTTAGAGGGAGGGAGAGGGAGGAAAAATATTTGTAGTAGATTGGATGATGGATGAAGTAGTAGTTGTACTACTTTCAGATATTTCCTCTGTGTTAAAGAGGAAAGCACAAACTTAACATTAACTTTTTTCCCTTCTCAAAATACTTCTCTACCTGACATCTCAGAGAGAAGATTTGGACTACTACCTTAAGCCCCTTCGCTTCATAAAACCCCTTTGTTTCTCCTACCATCTCCTTTTATCACTTCCTTACTCTGTGAGCCACTATCCTGCAGTATATATTTCCCACAGTGCTAAGAAGATAAATGCCCTTATGATTTTCACATGCTCCTCTTTTTTCTGGCTCACTCATGCAAGTTAATTACAGTAGTAGAACTGACTTCCATTCGTTTGGACTCGGTCATTCTCCCAAGCCAGTCTGTACATATTCCGGGCCTATTTATACACTGTCATGACTTGCCGTATGATGGGGTTACGTCCAGTGAAAGTCCATTGCATAACAAATTATCGTATAATGAGGTCAGTATGACATGAGTTCAGTAGGGATAGGGAAAGGGCCCTTGACAAAAAAAAAAAAAAAAAAGAGAGAGAGAGAGAGAGAGAGAGAAAGAAGAAGGAGGTGGAGGAGGCTGTATTTCACACACATAAAGTCAACACTTCACTTAAAATTGCATACTGCTCTATTTGTTATGCACTTGCACTGTTATTTGGCAATAGCAGTGGTGTTGTAGTGGCCTTTCATGCTCAAAATGGAACAAAAGGCAGATGATCACAGCAAATGTAAACACTGAGCGACCATCGTGGCAGAATCAGCTAACTGGGAGGCATCGTGTATGCACAGTAGACACAGTTTCCAGGTCTCAAGTTTCAGTTTTTCACACACAAAAACTTATAGTTTAACATAATATTGTACACTGCACTCTCTGTTAAGCACTTGAACTTTTACTTGCTGCGAGAGCAAAGGAGTTTCAGTGGCCTTTCATGCACAAAATGGAAAGAAAAGCAGACAATCACAGCAGATGTGAACAGTGGGCAGCTATCTTGGCTCAATCAGTTGACTTGGAGGCACATTTCTGGCAAATTCGCAATCATTTCACCATTGTTATTCTGAAAATGTGTCTAACTTTTTGTTTGTCGTTATTACAATTTTCAGAGTGAGTAGCCCTATAATTCGACTGACAGTGCACTCTTTAACCTCTAACCACCAGGTGTTGGTCAGAACTACCAAGAAATCGGTGGCTGGACGGTGCCGAATGTCAATCAGAACCACACTAGTTTTCGTGCCACAGTTTGAAGTGGCCACCACTTTATCTCATCACCAAAAGCTAGGGAGGGACTCCTGCCAGTTGAGCCAACCATACCTCCATTGTCTCTGTGACTTTGCCAGATGTAAGATGATCTTTTCTTAACCCTTCTCGTCTGATTCCGTTCTTGCCTGTTGTGGACATTTGCCTCATCCATCCCTGCCAAGTCTCTCACGACTCAGTGATAATGCCATGGGGCATGCCTTGGACACCACTAGTTTGTCTAGTAATGGAGAAGTTTTCAAGTTGAGAGCAGAGCCATAGTCGGGGCCTCGGGCAGCCGCACAAACACATCCTGTTCTTGTGGCAAAAATTAGTCTTTTTCCTCATGTCATTACACATCGACGCAACAACCTACAGACCTGGGGGATCACTTTCGTTCGCGAGAAGAAGCATTGGAGAGTAATATGGTTTTTAATTTGTTTCCCTAGTTGCTATAATTTCCAAGATATTAAGGTTTGAAAACAAGCTATTTTGGGAAAAATTCTCGTAGTGGGAGAATATTGACGCTATAAAGAGTCTGGCATGGTGGGGTTAGATATATCAGTACCATCTCAGTATGTTTCTCATTTCTTCTGTTCCATAATTCTGATAGTTCCCCCCCCCTCCCCTGTATTCCGTTCATCTTGATCGGTCCTGCAGCATTTCCTAAACATTATTATTTTTATAGTGTGTAACCAAGAAAGAGCTGTTGGTCATTTGCCGCTCAGGTTTCACAATCATGCTGAATATGCTTCAGACTAATTTTGTAATACTAGTGTCCATTAAGGAATTTGTATCTCCTTTTCTCTTTTTCAGGGTCACACTAGGAAATCAGTTGGAAGGTGTTAATTTGCTAGAGGAAGATTTAGTAAAGGCCTTTAAGGAGAGGTACCCCGATGGAATTTGCCGCAAACCAACGTCTCAGTAAAATCACTTCTGCCAAGAGGATTTCATCGTTTATAATGATAACAGTTAATCCATCATGATGATGTGAGGTGAACTGTGCAAGGAAGAACTATTTCAGGTGAATATTACAAATCTAAATTTATTTTACTAGTGTCTGTGATGGACTTTTATGAACCATTGTTTAAAGATAGAATATTTTACTTTTAATTGTTGATACAGTAATTTAATAAAGTAAAAACTTGTCTTAAATGTTTTTTAATCCATCCATCCATCCATCCATCCATCATCCAACCGTTTATTGCCCTTTTAAGAGCAAAGGGGCTGGAAGCAAGGCTGCTTAGTCTCAGTCCAGACATTTAAGATGAGCACGATCAGTTGCATGCCTCTGTGCAGCATTACACAAGCTTTAAACCATAACCATCCCTTGGATCAAATCATTATTGCCCACATCATTACACTGCCAGGCATATATTCGTTGGCACTGTGGTTGCCACCTAGCTTATTAAATAGCTTCCTGGATTCCTGATTTATTCCTCAGTGTAGATCCACTTTAAAATAGTAGTACACTGAGTATATGGATGGTGGATGCCACATGTATGACAAAAAAAATGTTTTTTGAAACCACCATTTTTGAAACACCATTATCATCTGATGCCAGTTTCTCAAATGAATATTGGATAGGGAGACTTTAAACAAGTATTCAAGTTGCATCTATATGACACCATCCCATGTCATTGTTGGCTGCTATCTAAGCACAATCCTACCTATGTTTAAAATACAGTACAGTAATCGCTCAATTATCTAGCATACTTCTGCCAACTCCCATGCCTAACAATGTGAAATGCCAGATATTGTGTCAGTACCTTCAATTAGCTATCCAATCGACACTGAGCCAGATAATATGTAACTACCCTAAGCTATATTTCTCAACCCTATATCCTAAAAACTTTCCAACAATATTACCCAAGAGTAAAAGATTATTATCAAACAAAAAATATTATACTGTACAGTACTGATACAGTATATACAGGACATAATATAATCATAATCATACTGTAATCACCTAGTGTTGGCATTCATGGAGGGTAGAGTAGTACACTATTCAGTGCAGTGCACTCTATTCCATGTGGTCTAGTGGCAAATGGCTCCCACAGTGATTAATCTAGCTCCACCATCTCAGTTTATCTCTACAGCCTCTACCAATACGGCAACAAGCAAGGCACAGGGGGCAAGAGGCTGTCACAGCACTGGGGGTTAGCCACTGCATGGGTCACAAATGCACAATGCACAGACACGATCCTTACTATGGGATGTCCAAGGGAGCAAATGAGAGAGCGACAGTGGGCTTCGCGCATCAGGTCGGCTGCTTCTGCAACACATTACAATTGGCTGGCATGTTTCTGGGTCTGCCCATGTGCCAATTGGGTCCTGTGTCTGAGCCAGGTGATACACTTAACTGCCGAAAAATGCATAGTACCACCAATTGCTTCTCATTTCTGAGCCTGACACTGCCTAATTTTGCCAGATGTTGTTTTAACAGAGCCGTGCAAAAAGTGCCGGATATTACGACGATAGATAATTGAGAAATTACTGTATTTAGCTTTGACTTCTGTCTGCCATCTTTGCCATATCAGCTGTTTACCTCGGGCACAGAATGCTCAAAGCTGTCCTTACTTCCCAGTGCTACCGTGCATCCTTGTGCACAGAACTAGGTAATCCTGGGTCTCGTCTGGGGCAGGACCACTTTAGACCAGTCCTGGCCAATCTAATTTGCCTGACACTATCTTGCCTGAACAGCCACAAGACTGGTTTAGACCAGTACTGACTGGTCTTATTGTTACACAAAAATCAAGGTTAAATCTTCTTAACTCCCAATGCTGGGCAGGAGGTATACCCATGGCAAAATGGGTGTACAGGTCCGCTGGGTGGCAGGAGGAGTTGCACGTGTCTTCCCACCATCATTTGAACCGTGAGCCACATCACTTCGACACCAAAGGGTAGGGAGGGAGTCCCTCCACAGCATAGTCTGTCCAGTGCCTTTGCCAGGTGTACAACGATGTCCTCAAGTTCCTGTTCGTCTGATTCTGTCCCCGCCATCTGTGGCCAATAGCATCATCCACCCCAGCCATGCCTCTTTCCAAGAATACTAGCAAAGGGCTGAGTGACAGTGTCATAGGGCATGCCTTGGATGCAACTGTGTCCAGTTTATCTAGTAGTGGAGAAGTTAACATGTTGAAAGCAGAGCCAAAGTCAGAGCTGCGCATGCATGCACGAATCCATCTAAGCCCGAGAGCCAAAAGTCACTCCTCTTCCCATCGCCATTACTTATTGACATGACCACCTGCAGACCTGGGGATGGATTCATTTGCAAGAAGAGTTGTTGAGTAATATGGTCTTTAATTTGTTTCCCTAACTGCTAAATTTTTCGAGATATATAGGTTTAAAACAGGCTATTTTGGGGAAATATGGGCATACTCTGCGGGCGGTCGTGTATGAAACAAATCATGCAAGTGAGAGTTAAGGATAACCAAACCTAAAAGGTGATTTCAAGTTTATGAGTATATGTCAGCACAAGTTTTCCTTTATTTGGATTTTTTAAGGCATCCAGAATGATCAGGTACAATATGTGCAAATAATGTAAATAGTGAATTGAAGGAAATGCTCAAGCCACTTGGCAGTCCAAGCCTTGATAGAATCTGGGAGGTTTCGCCCTGAGAACAGTTTCGCTCGTCTTGGCAAGAAACGACCATTATTATTTCTATTATACTTTGTACTGGTACACGTTTTTCTCAAAGTAAGTTTCTACTGTAACTGTTTACAGTAAGTGGTGCTTTGAGTAAGGTTGTACAGAGCCACCAGTAAGGTGAAAAATTAGATAAATGATTTCATGTTTGCACATCGTTAAGATTGTTCCAGTTTTGGTTTGTCAACAAAGTAAGAAACCATTCCTGAGATGTGATTCTTTAAAGTGGGAATTATTGTTTGTTTCCAGACAAATTCCATTTTTACTGTTAACAGTTTTAGACAAATACTAGGGTATGGAAGTAAATATGTAACTGCAAATATGAATATTACAGTAAAAGTCCTCTCATTCTGCATCTGCTCTTACGGTATTTCCGGTCTTTTGGTGGTTTTCATAAATAGTCCCATTACGAAAGGTCTCTGCTCTTCCAGCACATATGCTGAGCTAATTGGCACCCGCAACAGGGTTGCGGGCTTGCTGCTGATACCTGTGCTCCATAGTTGCCAATTTGGTGCTGTTGGCGCTAGATCGCATTCATAATAATTTAGAGTTTTTCATAATTATTTAGTGTCCATAAATATTAGATTTTCTTCTATACCTAGCATGTTTTGATGTCAGATTTAGCACAAAAATCTGAACAGTTCACCTCCAGCTTAGCGCATTTTAAAGTAGAGCTTAGCGCTTTTGAAGATTTCTGCTTGCCAGCACTGCATGTGCTGTCAGCCGTCATGACTCATGATTTACTGGCTTTGTGAGCGGGACCTTCTGAAAGTTTGGAAACTTTGTTGTGCTATTTTACGGTGCACATATGTAAATACACCAAGGTTAAGGTACGTTCATATGTAATGTATTATTAAAAACATTAAATATAATTTGCTTATTAAATATTTAGTGCTTAGGGTTGACCAATAATACTTACCAGGCACCATGATTGCATTAGGGTGACCGACCATGATTGCTAGAAATTTTTGGCGGGCTTTCCAGGTCATCTGGCAGTTTCTGCTCATTTGGGACCTGCCTGGTCCCAAAGATGCCGAATGAGAGGACTTTTACTGAAATTACGATAGAGAGGAAAAGCCTAGGAACAACTTGACCTCGCAGCTCAGGTTACCATAATTCTGTGTATATTTTCCCAAGCCCAGATTGGATGTTTGGGACTGTTCATTCTTTTTTAAGTTTTAGGACTGGGCAGAATTTGCCTTTCATTTGACAGCATGGCACAGTGGCTCAGCATTGTTACTTAGTACCCGTACAGTGATCCCTCGGTTATCCCACACATGGTTACGGTGGTTTTCATTACCACTGCTAGATGAAAATCTGCCCTCCTGATGTTATCAAGCTTTGTAAAACCTTCGTTATCACACACCCGTGCCAATTACTGGCAACAGTGATGGTGCAAAATCTGTGGCTTCTGATGGCTTTGAGGGATTCAGAGGCCGTAAATCACGGGGTTTATCCCAGCTGGTGACCACTAACTTCTGACCCTTAGCCTCAGAACCCCTTACAGTACTTCATTTTTTTTTTTTTTTTTTTTTTTTTTTTTTTTTTTTTAAGGAAGAAGGAATCAAGGGCCAGGAGCCTTCAAATTATTCCAAGAAAAAACAAAAACAACAGAGAGCCAAATTCAAGATCCATTCATTTCGAGATGCCTGGACACTCTGCATTTGAAAGACTGGAGATCATAGGCAGTAGGAAATACAGACAGAGGGAGACAGTTCCTGAGCTGACCTGTTGCATTCATGATGGACTGGGAGAAACAGTTGACTCTTGCATTAGAAAGTTGGACAGAAAAGGGAGGAGAGTTTGCTGCTAGATGGGTGCTGTGAGCCCGATGTAGTTGTGGAGGGATGCAAGCAGACAGTGCAGAGCAGTGACCATTGAAGTAGCGACAGAAAAGAGATAAAGATGGAACAGCGTGGGGGAAAGACAGAGGTTGAAGGGAGCCAGTAAGAGGAGAAGAGCTAACGAGATGAAAAGCCTGACTCCACCTTGTTGAGAAGAGCTTTATGTGGGAAGCTCCCCACATGTGAGAGCTGTACTCTACACAGGGGTAAATAAAACCCATGTATAAAGTCAACAACTAAGCAGAGGTAAAGAAGGCACGGAGTTGGCTTAGCACATCTAATCTCTTGGAAGCAGATTTCACGTGAGGTAATATGATCTTTCCAAGATAAATCCCATGAGAATGAAACCCCATGTATGTTTAAAGATGATGCGGGATTGAGCTAGATATAGTTAAAAATTAGAGGGTACTCTGGCAGATGATTTTGTCAGGTTGATAGATGTGACAACTGAGTTTTGATGCATTAAAAACAAGGTTACATTTACCCCAATCAGAGATATGAGCCAAGGCAGATAATAGGTGTGCCATAGCCTCACCCCTTGTGTGTTTATGTAATTGTCAAGATGGATGCTGCGGGAAACGAATGGAAAGGTGAAGGTGGAGTCATCAGTGTATGAGTGGATAGGGCTAGATGTACAGCTTAGAAGGTCACTGATGAATAAATGGAAGAAAGTTGGTGAAAGGACAGAGCCCTGGGGAACACCTGTACTGATTGCCATAGAAGAAGAATGGTGGCTGTGTACATCAGCAGCTACAGAATGACCAGAAAGGACGCTAGAGATGAAGGCATAAATAGGACAGAAACCGTCAGAGAGCAGTATGGAAATGAAAGATTTATGGTAGACTCAATTAAAAGCTTTTGAGATGTCAAAGTACAATGGCAAAGCCTTCGCTAAAGTCCCAAAAGGAGGATGACCAAGAGTCTGACAGGTAGGTGAGATAGTCAGCGAAGTGTCCCAGGTGAACCCTTACTGATGATCAGAAAGAAAGTTGTGACAGGAATGATGCTTTAAAATTTTTGTTGTTAAGAATTGACTCAAAAATGTTTGAAACAAAGGATATTAATTAGGGGATAGTTAGAGGGATAGGAATGACCACCCTTCTTTGGGACAGGCTGAATGAGAGCAAACTTCCAGCAAGAAAGAAAGGTACAAGTTGATAGACAAGGGCAAAAGAATTTACCTTGGCAGGATGTAAGCACAGAAGCACAGTTCTTGAGGACAACAAGAGGGACCAGGACCATATTCCTTGTTAGTACTGAGGCCAGTATTGGAAGAAAATACATCAACTGAAGAAATTTTAATGGAAGCCATGTAGGAGTCAGAGGTGGGAAGTGATGGTGGAAGAACACCGAAATTGTCTAAGGTGGAACTGGAGGAGAAGGTCTGAGCGATGAGTTCTGCTTTATCAGTAGAAGAAATAGCTACAGAGCCATCAGAGTGGAAAAGATGATGAGGTAAAATTGTTAGAAAGGTTTTTGGCATGGTGCCAAAAAGAGTGGGAAGAATTCAAGTTGGAAAGTTCAGAGCATTTAATATGAATGAAATTTTTTTTTAGTAGCATGAAGAACAGACTTAGAACAATTCCAGGCAGAAACATAAAAAAAAGCGGTACTGGTACATGTTTCTTCTTATAGTGTCCTTTTCACCATTTTCCATTAACCTACACATGCTTGTGTATGTTTCTGATACTTACCATAACAGTAAGTATGTATTTAGTGGGCCTAAACTGTTATAAAGGAAAATTTGGGTTTACAAGTAGGATGCCTGGTTCCAATGGGCCAGTGCACTGAATGGTCCTGCCACCTAGTGGGAGTCTGTGAAATTCTCCCAGAAATATGTTATGCAGGTTTCAAAGATAAATTTTTTAAAGTGCTTTCATATAGTTTCGTTTCGTTTTCGTATTCATTTTTAACCCTTTAACCGCGGGTGTCATTCCAGAATGACATCGACAAAACTTGACCAAACCGCGGATGTCATTCTGGAATGTTCGTGAATATTTTGAACACCGCGTGTTTTTCCTGTGCGCAAAATGTCTCACGCAAGAGTAGCTGTCGAGTTCTTTCACGCCAGCCATCCCACACCTCCCTCCTCCCACCCCGAGGGGGCCCCCCCCACCCCTGCCCTGACACGCATCAGTCAGTATCTGTCCAGCTCTGTGCGTGATAATGGCGCTCCGTCCCGAGTCATCGTCGCTCGCTTCCTCCTCGGAAATTATTAGTGCTAGTGTGCCTTCGACCTCTACACCGAGGAAGGAACTGCCGACGGCGAGGCAGAAGGGGTTGAGCACCCCAGAAATTAGGACAGAGCTGGATAAAACTGTAAGTACAACTCTGGATTGTGGCAGTGAGAGTGATACACTTACAGCAAGTAGTAGTGACGATTTTGCAGTGATTGGTGGTGAACCGTTTAGCATTGACAGTGACAGTGATGAAAGTGAACATGTTGTTTCCCCCCCACCGCCCCCAACTTACTCTGGGAAAGGGAAGGCGCCTATGGGGAAAATTGGTGTTGCACGTGGGAAGGGAGTGAAGCGTAAACTTACGTCTCCTACACCAGGCCCTAGCAAGCATTTCCCACCACTTTCCCGTTCCCCTAGCCCTATTGCCCTCACATCTTCTTCATCTTCTGCCGTGCCCTCTCCTCAGTCTACATCATCTGAGGAATATGAATTCCCAGAGCCTGCACAGCAAGGGAAGGCAGGCCGTGCAGCCAGGGTAAGCAGGGCAGGCCGGCCTAGACCAAAGGGGATGCGTGGCAGTAGGAAGGCAAAGCTGGGTGATAAGCGAGGTGATAAGCGGGGAAGAAAGGGTCGGATTTCACCACACACCGGGTCAGTAACCCCCCCGCCTGCCCCCCGCCCAGCTCCCTCACCCTCGCCACCCCCCCACTCACCCCCCTCCCGCTTGCCTCCTGCCTCACCCATTGCCTCACCCATTGCCTCCACCTCAGCTCCTTCTCACGGGGAAAAGAGTGCAATGTGACCTGCCACTTCCACTGAACCACGCACCAGGAAAGTGGATGCATTTGTTTGGTCTGACGGTGCTGATTTTCAGCCACACAATCCGCCGTTTGACATGACAAATGCGGGAATACAGCCTGCCTTCCCATGCAACGAAGGAGATGATTTTGTTGACTACTTCCTGGCCTTCATGGATGACGAAATCATGCAGTTTGTCTGCAATGAGACCAATAGGTATGCAGCTCAGTGTGCAACAGAAGGGCTGGGACCTATTGGCTCACCAAAGCAAGTGTCGTGGTTGCCTGTCGGGATCAGAGAGCTGTATGTGTTCTTTGCTCTCATGTTCTTGATGCCCCATATCAAGAGACATGAGTTGGAGGAGTACTGGCTGGTTGATGACATTACTTCTATCCCAACATTCGGGAAGTACATGTCATGAGATCGGTTCCGACAGCTGCTAGGATACCTGCACTTCGCTGACAATGGAAACCCATCTCAAACTGACCCTTTGTGGAAAGTGAGGGATTTTCTCAACAGGATTAGGGATCGATTTATGCGATTTTTCCGTCCTATGCAAAAAGTCGTCATAGATGAATCCCTGGTATTGTTCAGAGGACGTCTCAAATTCATGCAGTACATCCCCAGCAAACGCCACCGCTTTGGGATAAAGTTCTTTGTGCTGTGTGACTGTGAGACGGGGTATATCCTTGATTTCGTGATCTACTCTGCAAGTACAATGGACGTGGACAGGAAAGACCCCCTTGGCTTCTCTGGCTCCGTTGTAAAAGTGCTGATGGAGAGGTATTTTGGTGGGAATCATGTGCTGTACACAGACAATTATTACACAGCACCAAAACTCTCCAAATACCTGGCTGAACACGGCATTGGCACTGTGGGCACTGTACGGAGCCATAGGAAAGAGTGGCCAAGTTTCACAGAAGCATCATCCTCATCCAAGGGAGATGTGCACCTGAAGAAGTCAGACAAGCTTCTGGCGATCAGGTGGCATGACAAGAAGGTCGTGACTATGCTCAGCACCATCCACAAGGGGGAATTGCAGTGAACTGGGAAGGTCAGCTACAGGACGGGAGAGCCAATCATGAACCCCGATGCCGTCATTGACTACAATATCAACATGAGACTTGTTGATAAGTCTGACATGATGATTGGCGAAATAGACCGTCTCAGGAGAAACACCCGATGGTACAGGAAGGCTTGCCTGCACATGCTCGATATGTGCATGCTCAACGCCTTCCTCCTCTACAAGACACAAGTCGGGGGCATAAGGCAACCATCCCTGAGACAGTTCTCCAAGACTGTCGTGCAGCAGCTGCTTGCACGATTTGGTCAGGTGACGGCATTGGTCCCGAGGCGACACTCTGACACACAACCTGACCGTCTTGAGTGCCGCAATTACATGAGCCGGCACCAGCTTGTGAAATTGCCTCTTACCGCAGGCGGCAGGTTGTCACAGGGCCGCTGCAGAGTGTGTCATAACACCACACGGAGGCCTCGGACGAGAAAAATGAGCACACACCAGTGCCAGGAATGCCAAGTCGCTCTCTGTGTGACTCCGTGCTTTGCCGAGTACCACTCTCTGAGTAAATACTGACAGTGACAGTGATATACAGTGATGCGACAGTGACGTGCTTTACCAATAATTGTATAATGGATAATGTAGTAATAAGGGATATTTTGCCTAGAAAGCAATGTAAATATTGGCCAGTATAATAAGTGATATTGTAATAAGAGAATCTGCGGCACTGCTGTGATTCTGTGATGCGACAGTGACGTGCTTTACCAATAATTGTATAATATAGTAATAAGAGATATTTGACCTAGAAAATTATGTAAATATGGCCAGTATATAAGTGATATGGTAATAAGAAAATCTGCGGCACTTGTGTAATTCTGTGATGCGACAATGACGCAATATAGTAATAAGTGCAGTGTAAATATAATGTATATTGCCCAGATTATATGTAAAATAGTAATAGAAGTTAGAAATAATGAAAACATCGCCGCTAACCAAACGTCAGTGAGCGTGTGATGCCGCAGTGAAGTGCGGGCAATTACAGTGCCTTTTACCTACCTCAGTGAACACAGAGTGGGTGTTTATCGTATGTGCAGTGTTCATATATGTTTATAGTACTATTATCAGAGAGTGGTTGGCATTTGGTACTGGTGTGTGGGGCGTAAAATAGTGATTTTACACCCCTCACTTCTAACAGCACTGCCCGTCCTGTGAAAATCAAGTCATGAAACCTACATCAATGCAAAGCTGAAGGTTAGTACTTTCTAATGGTACCTTATTTTTTTCTCTAGCTTTATTCTGTGCAGAGTTATTAAGGTTTAAAGGTTTGTTTACATTTGGCTGAAACCCCCGCGGGAGAGGCCAGTCGGGGCAAAACAATGCCCGCGGTTAAAGGGTTAAAGGCTCCAACATGCTTGCATGTGTCGGCCTTGGTCACCTAATGGCGGCTCTCCACGCAGCACGATCCATTGCAGCCTCCCTGTTCAGTCCCTTAACCCTGAGGTCACACTTAATGACCTCGTCCCATGTCTTTCTCGGTCTACCCCTCATAACCCCACCCCCCAATATTAACACCTCTCACCTTTCTCGACCATCATCCACTCACTTGATGTAGTGCTGCCTACTTCTTCCTTAGCCTTTATCATTCTTTTTCTGTGCCTGTCCTCCTCTCTTCCTATTTCTCCCATCTTTCCTGTCACTTCTTATTGCTTTTCTTTCCTTTACAGGTGGCTTTACATTGAGTGACAAGCCAAATGGTTTCCTGTAAGCCAAGAAACCATTTACAACGCTGGGTGGTAACCATATAACCAAACCATACGTGCTCCCTACGTGTCAGCAAGTGGGTTGGTGGAGGGTTAGTGCCCCTCCCCGTAAAACAACTAACTCAAAGTCAAATGGTCACCCCTTACGGGATTATGGCGTCTGGCAATAGATAGATGGATAGACCTTCCTCACCCAATTATCATCCCCAATCCTCTCCACATGTCCAAACCATCTCAATCTACCTCTCCTCATCACAACACCAATACACTCCAGTCCCATCCTACCTCTCAACTCTTCCATCGTAAACCCAACCCCTCCAGGCCTTGGACGTAGGGACGCACTGCACATTCACCTAATCATTGTCATTTCTGTACGTCTGAGCCGGCGAATATCTTCCTCCTTAACTGCCCAGGTCTCACTACCATACAGCATTACACCCCTAACACATGCTGCATACAAAGACCCCTTAGCACGTAGGGAGAGTCCTCTCAATGTCAGGAGAGGCAAGAGCTCCCTAAACTTCTTCCAACCATTTCTCACCCTAGCCACAGAGCTAGCTCCAGCCCCACCTCCAGCACACAACATCTCCCCCAAATAACAAAACTCTTCCACACACTCAAGAGATTCACCAGCAAGTTCAATCCTTTCACGTCTGACAATCTCTACCTGCTCACCCCGACAAGCCGCACACATAAAATCAGCATTATCTCGCAGTCTACCTCTGATTCCACTACATCTCTTATGCACCCATTTATCACACACACCGCACAAGATGGAATTACTTCCCACGCCCTTGTGGCAAACTGCACATGGCCACTCTCTCTCATCTTTGACAGCACCGCCACCAACCCTAGATATCATCACTTTTGTTTTATCTTCATTTACCCTTAAGCCCTTGTGCCCCATACCATCTCTCCACTTCCTAAACCTTTCCTCCGCCTCCCTTTCGTTCTCTGCAATCAACACCAAATCATCAGCATACAACAACTCCCACGGGAGTCCGTTTCTAAAGTCACGTGAAAGGGCTTCAAGTACCATGATAAACAACATGGGACTCACGACTGACCCCTGATACACACCAACATTCATGGAATACTCATCACTCAATCTCCATTCGCTCTTACTTGGGTGTGAGCACCCACACACATGGCCATAACCACCCTAACCAGCCACTCCTCCAAGTCATGCTTTCTCATTGCCCACTTCACCACCTCTCTAGGGACTCTGTCAAAGGCCTTTTCCAAATCAACAAAAACAAAATAAAGATCCCTTCTCCTACCAATATATTTTTCCTGAAGCTGTCGAACAATGAATATAGCATCAGTCGTCCCCTACCTGTCCCCCTACCTGGCATAAACCCAAACTGCATCTCATCAATATTCACTCTTTCTCTAATTATACCTTCTAAAACTCTCTCCATTACCTTCATTATCTGATCTAAAAGCTTTATACCTCTATACTTTCGTCTTTCCAGGGCATCACCCTTCCCTTTATACACATTTACAATTACACTCTTTAGCCAATCATCTGGGACAACACACTCATAAATAATCCTATTTATCAGGTCAGTGACTAACCTCACCCCTATATCGCCTGAGGCCTTCAACATTTCGGCAGTCAACCCAGACACACCTGCTGCCTTCCCCACCTTCGTCCTGCCTACTGCCTCACTCACAGTAGCAGTATCAATCAAAGGCCAAGGGCCAGACACTAGATCTGCTGGCTCCAAACCTTCCCTGTCCCAATCAAACTCCTCATTCAACAACCGGTTATAATGCTCTCTCCATGCATCTTTAATATCCTCACTGTTCTCCACTACCCTTCCTTCATCATTCTTCACACACTGCTCACCTATAATATCCCAATTATCCCTCTTCACCTGACCTGTTACCCTAAATATCATATTTTTCCTTTCCCCATGATTTAGGTTATCAAGTAAAAGTCTCTGTGACTCAGACTTTGCCCTATATACCTCTCTTCTAGCCCTCCGCTTGGCAGCCAAATATTCCTTTTTGCTACCACCCTTCTTCCATTCCCGGAAAAGCCTTCTTTTCTCCTTAACTGCAGCTTCTACACCCTCATCCCACCACCAAGTTACTTTATGTCTTGGTGGTCCTCTTGTCCAACCGCATGTTACATCAGTAACTCTCAAGAAATTGTTCTTGAGGGCTCTGTACTGTTCATTAATGCCTCTGTCTACAGCTCCCTGTTCAGCCACCACTCTCCTCAACTCGCTATAGAAGGCATCCCTTACTACTTGGTTTTTTAGCTTCCATATTCTCCTCCTAGGTACATAAGTCCTTTTTTTCATCACTTGTTCTTTAAGCACCATATCACAAATCAATAGTTTGTGCTGCTGCACACACTCCTCACTTCCTATAACTTTAACATCCCTCACTAACCTCCTATCGGCCCCCCTAACCAGAAAATAATCTATCTGACTGCTATTTCCCCCAGACTCATGCATAATTAACATGCTGTCTCTTTTCCTAGAATGTGTGTTGCACACAATCATGTTCGTTGCCTCCCCAAACTCGAGTATCCTTTCCCCTTCTGCATTCCTTATAGCATACGCACATCCCTCATGCACTCCTTCATAACCTTGTGCTGCTTCACCTACTTGACCATTTAAGTCCCCTCCCTAAATCATTATCTCATCATCCCGCATACCACCCACTACACATATTAAATCATCCCAAAATCTATCTTTCTCTGCTTCATCCATTCCTGCCTGTGGAGCATATGCCGATATAATCGCAGCTATCTTTCTACCCAACAGAATTTTCACTACCAATATCCTATTGCTTACTCTCAAAACATTCATAATATATTCCTCAAGTCACAAAATTTTTCAAATGCCTTTGACAATTATGCTATTGGTGTGTAGGTGGCATTAGGAAAAAAAAGAAAAAGAAATTGTGACATGAATCATCATCTCCATGGAATTAACTTCTATATATAATTTACTATTCAATAAAAATCCCATATAATTGGTGTAAGACTAAAACATGTAAATATATGGAGAAACGCTTTCATGCACAAATTTTCCCATATTTTAAAATTCGCTGCCAAAGCAATGTACAACACGTTTTCCACAGCCTATAATGTTTGGTGTCCTTCTTTGATGGAAACATCCTTTCACTTGCTTCATGAATGGGTGCTGGTCTGCAATGAAAGTTGAATTTGGTTTGCAGTCAGCCACAGTGCAAACAAAGTTCGTCTTTTTGCTAACTGTTCTTATTGTCACTGTCACGCAACCATGTCAGCCCATCACCAACACACCTCATCAGTCTCGAGTTTGTTTACAATCATACGTGTGGCACAGCTGAGTATTGAATGGAAATGTCGCATGGCAAATTTATCCAAATCTTTCATCACTGTTATTAAGAAATGGAAATCCTATTACCCTTATTCGAATTATTTACCATCTTTATACATGCATGAAGGCAATATATCAACATAAACCCTCTAATAGTTCCCTAGAAATCACCTGATAGAAAGCAGCAGAACATACATTTGAATACTATTTTTTTCCCAACCCATCTTCTTTATAAGGTCTTGAAAATTGTAGAACCCTTAGTTTTGTTGGTGAAAACCCAATGTTCAACATAACAACACTCAGTTTTAGTTGGCTTTGGGTAGAATAACATCAAATATTAGCTGTAACTCTCACATCCACAAGATATGTATCTGGGAAAAGCTCACAGACTCCCACCAGATGGCAGGACCACTCAGTGCTCTGGCCCATTAGGATAAATCCCATAGGTTCTGTACTTTCAATTGCAGTTTTGATCTCATGCAGTAGGTGCAGTACCAATTATGCATGATGACCAAGTGATCACCATACAGACATTTAAGGAGAGTCAATTGTCATCTACTGGAGTAATTACTGGGTATGTAAGCAACAAACTCCAACCTTCCCTTATGGGACACATTTGGCTGGAATGCTTTAAACCAGTAAACCACTTGGTTACTGCACGTGGTTACCATATATGTAGTAAATGGTTTCCTGGGTACAAGACACCAAGCAGCTTGTAACTCACCTAAAGGTACCACTATATTTAGTATAACAAGAACGGGGAAACAGTAGGGGAGTGAAAGATAAGAATAATAGATTGTTGGTGGAGAAGAGAGAGAAATTGAGGAGATGGAAGGAGCACTTTGAGGATTTGTTGAATGTAGAGAGTGAGAGCAGTGCGAGTATAAGTGGTTGGGGAATGGCTGGGAGAAGAAGAGATGAGAGGAGGGAGGAAGAGATCAGTAGGGCGGAAGTAGTGGAAGCAATGAAGAAGATCAAGACAGGAAAGGCCCCAGGAGCTCATGGAGTGTGTGGTGAAATGCTGAGGTATGGGGGTGAGATTGTTGTGGAGTGGATATGGAAGTTGTGTAGATTGGCTTGGGAAGAGGGAAGGGTTCCAGAGGACTGGAAATCAGGTATAATTGTTCCTTTATACAAAGGAAAAGGGGAGAGAGAAGTATGTTGTAACCATAAGGGTATTTGCATTCTTTGTGTGACTGGAAAAATATATGGTAGAATACCCATTGATAGGGTTAGGCATATGACAGAGGAGCTAGTTGGAGAAGAACAAGGGGGATTTAGGAAGGGAAAGGGGTGTGTAGATCAGATATTTGTTCTAAGATGTTTAGTGGAGAAGTATCTAGAGAAGGGAAAGAAAGTGTATGCTGCCTTCATAGACTTGGAGAAAGCTTACGACAGAATAGATAGGCAAGGTATGTGGAAGGTATTAAGAGTATATGGAGTGGAAGGGAAATTGTTGAGTGCTGTGAAGAGTATGTACAAAGGAGCTAGGGCTATGGTGCGAGTGGATGGTGAGCTGAGTGAGTTCTTTGATCTCAATGTGGGACTGAAACAGGGTTGTGTGATGTCTCCATGGCTGTTTAAATATATACATGGAAGGGGTTGTAAAGGAGGTGCAAGGTAGGGCAGTGGATGTGGGGGTGGCTCTAATGAATGAGGGTTAGATATGGAAGATTACGGTGTTGCTGTTTGCTGATGATACAGTATTGTTGAGTGAAGATGAATGGGAGTTGCAAGGTTTGGTGAAGGAGTCTGGGACAGTGTGTAGGAAGAGGATTCTGAAAGTTATTGTAAACAAGAGTAAAGTTATGGTGTTTGAGAGGAATGAAGTCAAAGACTGTACAGTGAGGTTGGATGGTGAAGATATGGAGAATGTGAGTGCATTCAAGTACTTGGGTAGTGTGATGAGTAAAGATGGAACTTTGGGGGATGAAGTGCGTGAAACGGTACAGCAGGGAAGGAAGGTTGTTGGTTCACTGAAAGCAGTGATGAGAAATAGGGAGGTGAATATGGAAGTTAAGAAGTCACTACATGATAGTATTGTGATCCCTACCCTGATGTATGGAAGCGAGGCGTGGACCTTGCAAGAGGGGAACAAGTCAAGAATGAGAGCAGTGGAAGTGAGTTACTTGAAAGGAGCATGTGGAGTGACATGGAGGGACAGGTTGATGAATGAATAAGTGAAGGAACATTGTGGGGTGGATGTGGATGTGGTTGAGAAGATTAAGAGAAATACACTGAGGTGGTTTGGACATGTGGAGAGAATGGAGAGTGAAAGACTGACTAAGAGGGTGTATGTAGGTGAGGTGGAGGGAGGGAGAGGGAGGGGTAGACCGAGGATGAGGTGGAGGGGTGGAGTTGAGAGGCATATGAGGGAGGGGGGAGTGAGTTGGGGGGAGGGTAGTCAAATGGTGGGTGACAGAGCGACTTGGAGGCGTTTTGTCTGCGGCCACCCTTTGCGGGATTAGGGCGTCGGGCTATAGATAGATAGATAACAAGAAAATTAAACAGCATTTCTTGTGTAAGTCTATTTTCTTAATACAATAAAATGTTGAAAAGGATGCATAACTTCAGTATGTGGATCTCCATGCACAAATTATATATGTTCATCATCCACATTTGTATCTACAACCACATGATGTAAAAGTCTGACATCCACACCTGCACATGCCTAAAACTTGACACCAACATTTCCCTTCTACACACCATTACTTTGGTGATCAGAATGTCCTTTGTATGCTTGATTCTGCCTACTATCATTCTATGTTTATCTTTTCAGGTTATGGAGATGTTCTCTTAGTTCAATAAAGCCTTGAAGTGGTATCAAGTCTTCTCATTCTACCACAATTACCAGAACCACAATGCTGAGGGAGGGATTGGGTACTGTGTGTGAAGGTGATGCCTCTTTCGAGAGATTGTACCTGAACTCAGTGAGTGGCAATATGCCTGGCTATGTCCACTTTACATCTCAACACTTTAACACATTAATCACACTTGAATTTCACATCTGAATGAATCAGTTGGTGCTTCGAGAGGTTGCTCTTGTCAGTAAACAGTTTACCACATTCATCACACACAAAGTTCTTCTCTCCTGCATGAATGAGTAGGTGCTTGGAAAGGTTGCTTTTCCTATTAAACTGTTTACCACAATTATCACAACTGAATTTCTTCAATCCCAAATGTATTAATAAATGCTGGGTTAGATTCCTTTTATTACTAAATTGTTTACCACAGTCTTCACATTGTACCTTCATCACTTCTGAATGAATGAGCAAGTGCTGAGTGAGTTCTCCTTTTCTTTTAAACTGCTTGCCACACTCATCACACTTAAATTTCTTCACACTTTCTTCATGACTGAATAGGTGCTGGGAGAGGTAGCATTTTTTGGTGAAGTGTTTACCACATTCATTGCACTTGAACTTCTTTACCTCAGAATGAATTAGTAGGTGACTGTTGCGAGTGCTTCTGTCACTGAACTTTTTACCACATTCATTACACTCAAACTTCTTCTCTCCTGAATGAATCGCCAGGTGCCTCTTTTGGTTGCTTCTATGATTAAACACCTTTTTACACACATTACACTCATACTTCTTCACTCCCGAATGAACTGCTGTGTGCTGGGTAAGATTCCATTCATGAGTAAACAACTGACCACATTCCAAACACTTGAATTTCCTAACATCAGCAAAAAGAGTGACTGTATCTTGGGTAATCTCATCACTGACAAACATTTCCTCACCCACCTCACACTCAAACTTCATGTCTTGTTCTTTAACCATGTGTGTTATTGTTTCATTCATCTCACACCTTAACTTCACATCTTGATCTTCTTTAATCACCTCCATTATATTATTCCTCTCACTTTCTTTGTGGCAGCCAAACTTAGTCAACTTTTCCCTCTGCTCCACTTCACTACCAGCCCCACAATGTGCCACTAACATGATCACTGACCAACATTAGTGTTATGTAAAAAATAATATTCTCATTACTACTGCAAAATAACTGCCAACACAATAGCAGTGAACCATGTCAACATATACAGTACATCAATACTTCTAAACAACTACTGTCAACATACAGCGTTACAAATGGAAAACTGCTAGTTGGCACACAAGTCATTACAAGTGAACAGTAACTGTTAAATCACAGATAACTACTGGTAAACCATCATCCTTATAGAATCATAGAGTCAATACAGAGACTAAAATTACAGTGCCAGTTTATCTGTTTAACAGATGTCCTCTAGTTTCCAGACAAAACACTCATAGAACAACCATGAGTACAAACATTACCACAACAATTAAACAATCAAGGTTACACTTGCCATCCAACAAATTATTTCACATTTAATACACAGAAGGGCACTATTATTGAAAACCACCCGCTAATTACATGCCAAGGTATTTCTTGTAGAATGTGCTCATACAACACAAGGTGTGACCCTATTCCTGTTAACACTTAGCATATTGCTCTGGCAACTCCCTGATGACCACACTGCTGGTGTGTCTGCTTCAGTGATCTGATTTCTACTTAGCATTTATTACTTAGACAGCTCCCTGATGACCACACTGTTGATGTGTATACTTCACTGATCTGCCTTCAGCTGTGGGCCTGGAACAAGAACTGCCATCAGACCAGCATCTCTGTGATCCTGATAACACTGTACAGCACACTATGCACACACAACCAAGAGGGACAGTGGTAAAATTTGAGTCACAGCCATTACCAGTACCTTACAGCTGGGCTCAGCAGTCCACATCAGCTCCTCTACTGCACTGACTGCTGCCTGCCTTATACATTATCCATCCAGAACCCACCTCCTCCTGCACCACTCACCTCAAACACAACACACTTCACTCTGTGTTTTGCCTATTGGACATATACTGTGGTACTTGAGTCAGTTTGTTTTTGCCTGACAAAGATCTAGCCATCTTGTACATTATCCATGCACTACCCACCTGCTTTCACCACTTACCTTAAACACAACACACTTCACTTTATACATAACCTACTGGATAAATACTTTGAGGTGGAGGAACCTCACTATACTGGTGTTAGTGGCTCTAAATCCAAAAATAATGACATGCATTTCTTGATGAAAATGTTATAAGGAGCATGTTCATTATGCATTTTTTATTTTTTTATTTATTCTTGTAGCAGCCGTGGCTCAGTGGGTTAAAGCGCTCCGCTCTGACCGACGCATTGGAGGATCAAATCCACCCAAGGGTCATTAGTAGACATCAGGAAGGGCATCAGGTCATAAAATGCTACATGCTCCAGTCCAAAAGTCCTCTCCCCAGAGGCAACGCCTTAGTTCTTAGGGGATACCTGGAGTAAAGCCTTTTTTTTTTTTTTTTTTTTTTTTTTTGTAGGTATACAAAACTGTATCAAGTGAATATCAATCTCAAATGGGGACCCCAGCTTGAAAAGTAGGAAGAAGAATGTGAAATCATCATCATCATCAAGGAGAAGGGACAGCTTCACTCACCCTCCGACTCCACCCACATAGGTCCTGTCACACAAGGCAACAACTCTTCCCCCTCTAAGAATCATGATGAATGATCAATCTGCTCCAGCAATGAGTTTCATGGCCTTCCCCTTGGTCTCTTCCACTCCTGACTAACTCTCATGCCTGTGGGCATGATCAGCCTCAGGAAAATAGGTCACATGCCCATATATCTGGACTTGGCTCCAAGATATTATGTGGGTAATAGGCGTCAACTCTGTCTCACGGAGTAGTCACTCATTACACACCTGGTTGTGCCAACGATATCCCATGGCCCTGAGAGAGCACTCAGTACCAAAGGAGTCAGTTCGTCTGAGTGTGTGAAAAAGAATCACACAAACTTTTATTACAACACCGCCAAGCCAACCCACTCTTACACAGTTTCCCAGGTCTCTAACATCATGTGAGAGGAAAGCTGCCAGGCTTTTCTGGAATTTTTTTAATCACATACTTCCCTGGATTTATTTTCTGTAACACCAAGAAGGAAAATATGGAAGTTGAAAAAACAAGAAATAATGGATGCCTTATATAGGACAATGAGTAGAGTGGTGGCTGAAAAAGGAGCAGTAGATAAGTGATAATGAGCAGTGCAGAGCTCTCAAAAACAATCTCTTGAGGGTTACTGATGCAGTAAGTGGATGGCCAAGGGGTCCTCCAAGACATAAGGTAACATGGTGGTGGAATGAGAGTGTAGAAGCCACAGTTAAGGAAAACAGAAAACTTTTCCAGGAATGGAAAAGGGGTGGTAACAGAGAGGAATACTTGGTTGCCACGCATAGGGCCAGAAAGGAGGTATACAGGGCAAAATCTGAGTCTCCAAGACTTTTACTGGATAACCTAAATACATGTAGTGCCGAAAGAAAGAATGTGGTATTTAAGGGGACAAATCAGATGAAGAGGAAAAACTGGGATATCATAGGTAAGAAGTGTGTGAAGAACGATGAAAGGAAAATTAGTGGTGGACAGAAGATATTAAAGACCCCTGGACAGAGCATTATAACCAGTTGTTGAATGAGGAGTTTGACTGGAACAGGGAAGGTCTGGAGTCAGCAGATCTAGTGTCTGGTTCTGGCCTTTGATTGATGCTGCTACTGTGAGCAAAGCAATAGGGAAGATGCAGCTGGAGGAAGAATTGGTGTTTCTAGACTGACTGCTGCAATGCTGAAGGTCTCATGAGATATAGGAATGGTTTTAGTTGTTGAGTTGATAAATTAAATTATACACGAGTGTGCTGTCCCACACGAATGGCTTACAAGTGTGACTGAAAATGCCTATGAGAGGAAGGGTAGTGCCCTGTTAAGAAGAAAATTAGAGTGGCATAAAAACTTTTGGACCATATAATGAAGGTAATCAAGAGAGCTCTAGAAGGTATAATAAGGGAAAGAGTGAATACTGGTGAGATGCAGTTTAGGTTTATGTCAGGTAGTTTATGTTTGTCAGGCAAGGGGACCACTGATGATATATTCACTGTCTGACAACTTCAGGAAAATTATATAGGAAAGAAAAAGGAGCTGTGATTTGTTTTTCATTGATTAAAGAAAGCATTTGACTGAGTCCCTAGGGAGGTGGTGAAGTGGAAACAAGAAAGCATGGGACTGAGTAGTGGCTGGTTAAAGTGGTTATGGCTACGTATCCAGGTGCCTGCACCGGGATGAAAGATAATGGAGATCTGAGTGGTGTGTTTTCTGTGAATGTCGGTGTTCATTAGGGATCAGTCTTGAGCCCCTAATTCTTTGCAGTGATGCTTGAAGCTTTCTCACATAACTAGAAACAGACTCCAATGGGATATGTTGCATGTTGATGACTTGGTGTTGACTGGAGAGAATGAATGGGAGGTGAAGGAAAGATTTAGAAAATGGAGAGGCAGACTGGGGAACAAGGGTTTGAGAGTAAGGGTGGATAAAACAAAAGTGGTGACATCTACAACTGGTGGCAGTACTGTCGAAGAAGAGTGTGTGTGGCAATGTTCAGTTTACCACAAGAGTGTGGGAAGTAACTCCATCTTGTACAATGTTTTTGATAAGCGAGTACATAAGAGATATAGTGGTATCAGAGGTAGGCTTAGAAATAACACTAATTCCGTGTGTGTGGTGTGTCAGGGAGGGTATGCAGAAACTGATAAGTGTGAAAGGACTGATCTTGCTGCAGAGACGCTTGACTGTAGAGGAGTTCTGATATTTGGGGTACATGTTATGTATTGAAGGTGAGGATGGAGCAAACTCAGTGGCAAGGGTAAGGAATAGTTGGAGAAAGTTCAGGGAGCTGATGCCTCTCCTATCATTGAGAAGGATCTCCCTCCATGTTAAGGGATTCTTGTATGAAGCATTAGTTAGAAGTGTAATGTTGTATGGTAGTGAGACCTGGGCAGTGAAGGAAGAGTATATTTGTGGGCTCAACTGTACAGAAATGAAAATGATTGGATGAATGTGTAGTGCATCACTGAATGCATGGCCTAGAGTGGCTAGGATTGTGGCTGCATACTTGAGAAGATGGACAGGACTTGAATGTACCGTACTGGTGTTGTGATGAGGAGAGGTAGATTGAGATGTGGGCATGTTGAGAGGATGGAGCTGGATGACAATAGGGTGCGGAACGTGTGAGGTGTGAACATCGAGAGTAGGGTAGCGAGAGGCAGACCAAAAAAGACCTGCGATGAGGTCATAATGTGACCTCAGGGATA
Organism: Coenobita brevimanus; assembly: GCF_032717465.1. NCBI lineage: Eukaryota > Metazoa > Arthropoda > Malacostraca > Decapoda > Coenobitidae > Coenobita > Coenobita brevimanus. Next base: position 1,679,443 of record NC_137004.1, on the reverse strand, counting down.
AGGGACTGAACAGAGAGGCTGCTAGAGATCAAACAGGGTGGAAAGCCACCATTAACCCCTAAACCGCGGGCTTGTTTTGCTTTGACTTGCGGCTCCCGTGGGCATATTCGAGCTCCGACAGACTCTCTAAAAATATTTGCCAAAAATCAGTTATTAGTCCTAGAATATTAAAATTATATATGCATATGGCACATACCTTCAGCTTTCTCCTGGGGTGTTTGTTGAGCCTTCGTCGAGTACCGTAGGACTTGTGGAGACCTCTGAAGTTGGGTAACGAAGTCTCTACTTTACACTTCCCAACAACCCGTAATATGATTACCACAGCCTGATATTATCACTAGAAACACTATTCTATGATTCTCAAATAGTTTGGAATCCATACTCAAAAAAAAAAAAAAAAAAAACTGTGAAAGCAATGAAAATTACGAGGGCGTATGACCTTCCCACCTGCGATTGTTTGCCGCTGGTGTTCTGTCATTTATTATTCATAAAACCCCTCACACTTTATATTTCTATTACAACGTTGGGTCTGGTTAGTACTTGGATGGGTGACCGCCTGGGAACACCAGATGCTGTTGGCATCCCTACGTGTCAAGTGGGGTTGGTGGAGGATTAGTGTCCCTCCCTGTAAAACAATTAACTCTAAGCGCTTGACCACCCCGTTTGGGATACATGGCGTCTGGCAATGGATGGATGGATGGACTATATAACACTTATATATATCTACAGCCTTTATCCATAAGTTTCCTTCAGTAATAGTAGTTTATTGTCACTGTAGGCATTCAATTTCTCTTTCAGTAAAATACATAGCATTCACTTTCTCGTCCTGTATACTAGCGTTGAGAGTGAATGTCACTTTCACCTTCACTTTCATAACTCATAGTATTCATACATGCTAGAGTGAAACTTTCACTTTCATTACTCCTAGTATATATACTCATATTCTTATAATACTACTCATTTACATTTCTATTTACATTCTCTATTTTATTTACATTATTTACATTTCTATTTTATTTACACTGTGTTAGGCACTGTATCTTGCAGTAACTTATAAAACTATTTTCCACTGTACAGGTGGCTTTACATTGAGTGACAAGCCAAATGGTTTCCTGTAAGCCAAGAAACCATTTACAACGCTGGGTGGTAACCATACAGCCAAACCATACGTGCTCCCTACGTGTCAAGTAGGTTGGTGGAGGGTTAGTGTCCCTCCCTGTAAAACAAATAACTCAGAGTCAAATGGCCACCCCATACGGGATTATGGCGTCTGGCAATAGATAGATAGATAGATAGACTTATATTTACATTCATTGCTTTCACTTGCTGTTTACACATTATTTACATTTCCACTTGCACTGTTTTACTCACCAGAAAGATCGTAGTCACTCTCTATCATTTGTCAGCCCTTTACCTCTCTCCACACGAGGTTTAGTAGGGGGTAGAGGTCACAGGGCCCTTTGCATGGGGCTAAAAAGCGGCAGAATTTGAGAGGCACGAATCCGACGTACTTTCACCTTGAAAGACGACAGTAAACTGATACTGGTGGCCTGCCTAGGGGAAGTGCAATACTGCCAACGTCAGCCTTGTGACAGCTGCTAATACTGTATTACATCGCACAACTGTCATCATATTTTAATAAAAGGATTACCAGTAGGCTGAATATCTGATATCTTCAAAAGTATGCATTTTTGCAGACCTTCGATATTGATGACTGTGGTCATTAGTATATACAGTAGTTTGTTGAGAAAAATTACAAAACTGTAAATTATATGCATGTAAGCATTCCTGCACCTTCACTGGTCACACGAACTACTGAGACAAGCAAAATAATAATGAAAATCAACCAGTAGTCTTCACGTTATACCAAAAAAAAAAGTGTTGAACGACTGATAAAACCCACAAAATGAGTGAAAAATGTACAAAATATTCATCAAAGGGAAAGAGAAGTGTTCCTCCGAGCAGGGTTTTGATTTAAATCAAATAATTTAAATCATGTGATTTAAACTGATTTAAATCAGTGAAAAAATCATGATTTAAATAAAAATGGATGTTGTAATATAAATTCAGTAAAGAGAAGACAGAGAATATGATGGATGTGTATTGTACAGATGCATCAAGTCTGCTTGGCCTGTACTATTCCTGTACTGATCTTGATCATCAGGAACCAGTGATTGCTTTTTGTTACAAGGCAAATATTAAGAAACAGAGGAAAGAAGGCTCTTTGATAATAACAATAACTATGATTATACTGCTAACATATGAACTAAACTCTTCTTCGAATACACAGTAACATGACTCACTCTCATGATTATGATCCTAATTTGACAAAATATAAAAGACAAGTTGGCAACTTTCTTCAGTATCTGACAGTGTGAATAACCTCCTGGCTTCCCCATACCAAGAAGTGCTAGCCTGTGGTGTACTGCCTTACTCCCACTTCCCATTATTATTTTCAATTTTGTAAGTCTGTTTATTTGAACAGTGATACATAATCATGCCTAATGGACGCATTGCAACATGTAGGAGGAAAAGACCCAGTGTGGTACTCCTTTGACAGAATTACCAAAGGAACAAACAGGGTTGGGAAAAAAAATCCAATTAAAAAAAAAAATCGATTATTATTTAAAAAGATTGTAATTTTTTTTTTCCAACCCTGCCTCCGAGCTAGATCTTACTGGATCATAATTATAGCCCTGCTAAGTGACAGGAGGGCGCTACTCCTCCCTACATGGCAGCTACCGGGCGTGGCTCGAACTCACAACTACCCGGTCCCGAGTCCGACACTCTACCACTGAGCCACCCTGCCCCCTACCCATCAGACAGGCGTTGAAGCAACCCTTGTCCATGCCGAATGTAGCCTATACGTTATTGTTCATGTATAATTGACCAACCACAGCCATTATGTTAGTTTGGATGACATTCAGACTTACTACTGGTGACTCCTTCACTGAAAGTGCAGCGTCCGGCCTCATTTCTTATCTTAGAAAATCCTACAAACCACCTCTGGAAAGACTCTTTGAAACACTCCTCTCCACCCTCAAGTTCCTCAACCACATCTGTCATGATTCCCCGTCAGAGTCATGGACAGTTCGCACCTTGGACAATTCCCCGTCAGAAGTCAGGACAATTTGCACCTTGGACAATTCCCCGTCATTCTACAGTTTATTTATTAATTATATATCTGATTTTCGTGGGAAACTATCAAGGTCTATGTTCATTCAATAATGTAAGCTTTGGATATTACTTATAAGGTGCACATAGTTTCTGCCTCTCCGTAGTGTACTTTGAATTATATTATTGTGTCACCCATAGCTGTATTCATATTATTATGATTATTATTATTTTTTTTGGTACTGCAACATCGTGGGTATATTTTTAAACGATTTTGAAGAGATACAAATATGTATAATCTTAAAACGACAATATCCAATGTCTTGCGTCTGAGCGGCCAATAGCGAAAAGCGAAATGCCTCGGTGTAGCTGACTTTGAATTATATTATGGTGTCACCCATAGCTGTTTTCATATTGTTATTATTTTTTGTTTTGGTACTGCAACATTGTGGGTATATTTTTAAACGATTTTGAAGAGATACAAGCATGTATAATCTCAAAACGACAATATCCAAATGTCTTGCGTCTGAGCGGCCATAGCGAAATGCCTCGCTGTTGTTGACTGAACTATAATAATATTTGGCGTCACCCATAGCTGCCTTCATTAATTTTTACTGGTACTACAACATCCTGGATGTATTCAAAAAAGAATTTGAAGAGATACAAGTTCGTCGTACCTGGCGTTGCTTGGGTTGCGCTGTGGTTTTATCACCAGGTGTAAGTCTTATGGTTATGCATACCTTCAGTCTGCATTTGACTCATTTTATTCTTTGCCGTTGTTAATGAAGCTTTTCATTGTTCTTTTTTCTCTCCATAACCCCATCTCATCCAACCTAACATCACATCTTCAGTGGACTAGAAGCAGCAGTAATTTTTCCTGGACTTTTTAGACCCTCATGTACTTTATCCATGTTTTCAGAATGTTCTGGTAAATGTATGGTTCAGTTGGAGGTGCAGAAAATCCTTACCAATTCACTTATTCTTCCAGCTTCTTTTCAATTTTCTTTTTTGTGGTAGTAAATTGTTGCTTCATGATACTGATTTTTCTGTTGATTTTACCATTGATTTACTTTCCCAGTGTGTGTTTATTTCAGTGGCACAGTGCCAGACACACATCAGTATTACTCAGTTTGTGGGTAAAATTTTACAAGTACACAATGCATCCTAATTGTTGGGCAACAATTTTTTTCTGATGTGTTTTGATTTTGACATTCACTTTGTTGGAAATGCTTCCATGTGCCCATCCCCCACCCCCTCCACAAATGTAGCAAATCCAACAAAATTGAAGGTAAAATCATCCAAAATACACCAGAAAAAATTGTTGCTCACTAACTTAACCTAACTGCATGGAGAAGAAGCAAGACACCCATCCTCAGCAGTGGCCATTTTCAAACTGATTTTGAATCCCCTCGCAGTAACCTCCGTGGGAGTGCGGTTTAGTATCATTTTCTAAGATAATCAATTCCCCTCTAATTGGGTGAAATGAAAAAACAGCAGGAAGGAGTACATGCCCAGAAAGTCAGGTGTCAACTAGTATACGAACACATGCATTTGATGCGTAGGCAAACAGAGGTAGGTTTTTAGGTATTAATATTATGGTTATCATGCATTTGCGAATGATGTATTTAAAGCAAAAGTTATCTTTTTTGATGGCCTACCTCTCTGTGACCCTTATTTCACTGGGGCCCATATTGTGTACTTGGAAAATAAAACCAATTTATGCCACCCGTTATGGGATTATGGCGTCTGGCAATAGATAGATAGATAGATGTTTGCATTTTGACAGGTTAGGTTATATAATCATAAGTTTGGTTAGGTTAAGTAAGGTTAGGCTGTTGGGTTAGATCAGGTCATGTTTCATTACATTGGCTTAATATTTAGTTTAAGTTAAGTTAGATGAGGTAATAGTTGTAGCAGCAGTAGAGCAACCTCTGTCAGCATGGCTGAGCAGACCTGTCAACCAACTGCCCTTAGGACTGCCCCATGCAGTGAACTGATGTTCTCTTCTGCAGTTTTGTTCCAAGATGGATGCTGCATTTGCATCTCACCATTACTTGATTATATGGTTACCACCCATTTGGTTCCTGGATGGATGCCACACTTGCATCTCCAGTTAACAGGGGCAACATAGTAGACTCATCATCACACTGTTATTTGGTTACCATCCAGTGTTGTGAGTGAGTTCCTGGGTTACAGGAAACCACTAGGCTTATTACTCAGTGCTGAGTCATCTAAAGTCAGCACTATATCAAGGGAGCGTATGATTGGTACCCCACCTTCCACTGAGTGGATTAACGTAACTCAGGTACCGGTAGTCCTAAAATTTTATCCTTCCTCAGGTATCCTGGGGTCTGTCAGACCCCAATCTCTGAAAAATTGCCAAAAATAGTTACCGGTACAACAGTTTTTTTTAAACAATCACTTGTTCCAGTACACAATTTCTGTAGCCCTTTTCCTTCAGTTTGGTGCAAAATGTATGAAAATATAAGTGACAAAATATTGTAAGGAAATTAAAAAGAAAAACACTGACAAATTTTATACCAACTGAAATTAGTGGCTGCCATACCAAAACTGATATGTTCCACCTCCATCATCCACTCACTTGATGTAGTGCTGCCGCCTTCTTCCTTATCCTTTATCATTCTTTTTCTGTGCCTGCCCTCCTCTCTTCCTACATCTCCCATCTTTCCTGTCACTTCTTACTGCTCTTCTTTCCTTTACAGGTGGCTTTACATTGAGTGACAAGCCAAATGGTTTCCTGTAAGCCAAGAAACCATTTACTACGCTGGGTGGTAACCATATAACCAACCTATACGTGCTCCCTATGTGTCAACAAGTGGGTTGGTGGAGGGTTAGTGCCCCTTCCCATAAAACCAATAACTCAAAGTCAAATGGCCACCCCTTACGGGATTATAGCGTCTGGCAATAGATAGACAGATAGTTTTCTATCAGTGCTTGCTGTAGACCAATGGCTAATGTATCTCTAAGATGAAAGAGAAGCACATGGTATAGTAAATAATTTTTGGTATGGAAAATATATATAGAAAAAAACACACAGGTTAGGTAACCTGGGGTCCACTGGACCCCAAAGGTCCTTCAGTGCGAAAATAGAGCCATATCCCGAACTGACCCCATCACCTTCCTAAACCAGTCTACATGTCAAGAAGGTAGAGGGGAAAACCACTTCCCAAGACCTTATAGTAATACACGAAAAACACTAAGAAAAACAGCGTGGAGTCCAAGAGACCCCAGGTTACCTGAGGAGGGTTATGTAATGCTTCTTTATGATTATCTAAGGTTAGGCCAATAACAATAAATTTGGGTAGATGTGGACTGTGGAGACATCAAGAGACATAGAGACAGAAATGTGAGAGACCATTAGAACAGTGATGCTGGAAACACTCTTGACTGGTAATGTGATTTCAACAAAATAAAAATTTAAATAAATAAACTGACAACATTAATGCTGGGTAAACAATACTACTGGCACTGTACTTCTGTGGTTAAGGTGACTGGATATTAGGCTACTTTCATTTGCTGTTATCACAGTGTGTTACAGATAATCTATCTGTCTATCTATTGCCAGACACCATAATCCCACAAAGGGTGGCCATTTGACACTGAGTTAGTTGTTTTGCAGGGAGGGGCACCAACCCTCCACCAACCCACTTGTTGACACGTAGGGAGCACGTATGGTTTGGTTATATGGTTACCACCCAGCATTGTAAATGGTTTCTTGGCTTACAGGAAACCATTTGGCTTGTCACTCAGTGTAAAGCCACCTGTAAAGGAAAGAAAAGGAATAAGAAGTGACAGGAAAGATAGGAGAAATAATGACAGGAAAATTAGGTGATTCATAACATTCTAGGAAAATCGAGGATCCTTCTTCTGGCATGATGATGTCTTAGACCTGAGAAGTTGTGTAATGGTGGGCTTGGCAGTGTTACATTTAAAATTTTTAATTCTCCTTCATATATACGATATACCATATATATTTTACAAGTGTTTTTCACATACTCCCTCCAACTTTTCCAGCTAGGATTCACATTAGAGATAATTCAGCACAGAACTCACTTGTCCACCCTTTGAGATTCCGATGATGCATTTTCCCATCATTTCAAATCAAACCTCAGAGATTCTGATGACACGTTTATACATCATTTTAAGATACTTTTGTAAAATATTAACCGTAAATTGCATTTATGAATATAAGAGGGAAGTGGAGGAGCGATTGGGTAAATATAGATTCGAGCAGATGGGGAACGTGGAAGGTGTGTGCAAGATATTCACAGAAGAAATCTGTGCAGCATAGAAGGTGGTGTGTGAGGTGAAGAGAAGAAGAAAGGGGATGCAGGGAACAGCATGGTGGACTGAAGAGGTGAGAGAGACTGTGGCACAAAAGAAGAAAGTATACAGTATAGTGTGTGGATGAGAAACAGAGGCGTGGAAGAAGTTGAGAGACGGAAGAGACAGTTATATGTAGAGAGGAAGTGAGAGATGAAGAGATTAGTCATGAGAGTAAGAAGAGAGTGGATGAGGAATTTGGGAGGAATTTGAGTGTCAAGTGGAGGGAATGTAAGAAAATGTTCTGGAAAGAGTAAGGTGACCACAGTCCTGCTTTTAGGCGGGACAGTCCCGCTTTTTGGATGTCCGTCCCGCTTTTTTAATTGTGACTAGAATGTCCCGCTTTTTGAGCAAATTATCTTAATTGTCCCGCTTTTAGAAACTTACCATCATCCACTCACTTGATGTAGTGCTGCCTACTTTTTCCTTAGCCTTTATCATTCTTTTTCTGTGCCTGCCCTCCTCTCTTCCTATTTCTCCCATCTTTCCTGTCACTACTTAATGCTTTTCTTTCCGTTACAGGTGGCTTTACATTGAGTGACAAGCCAAATGGTTTCCTGTAAGCCAAGAAACCATTTACAACGCTGGGTGGTAACCATATAACCAAACCATACGTGCTCCCTACGTGTCAGGTGGGTTGGTGGAGAGTTAGTGCCCCTCCCTGTAAAACAAATAACTCAGGGTCAAATGGCCACCCCATACGGGATTATGGCGTCTGGCAATAGATAGATAGATAGATAGACTATTACATTACATATAACATGACCTTTTAAGAAATTAGGATGAATTAGAAAAATTATGCATAATCCTAACCAAATGAAATACCAAATTATTAATATAAAATCTGTAATGCTTACTAGCTGGTAACTTTGGTCGACCCATTCACTGTACTGTACGGTATGTTCGGAGTTCATAGGAGACGTTAGTGTTTGATTAGGAGCCTCAGTTTGCGGTGTAGCGCAGCAGCTTTTGCTGTCACATTAGTCAATATCTATCTGTCTATATATATTTGTCTATCTGTATATCTATCCATATCTATATCTATCTATCTGTATATCTATCTATATCTATATCTATCTGTCTATCTATCTATCTATATATAGACACACACACAGACAAACACACACACACACACACACACACACACACACACACACACACACACACACACACACACATACACACACACATGCGCGCGCGTGTGTGCTTCCCGCTTTTAGCCCCAATAAATCTGGTCAGCCTAGGAAAGAGGTAAAGAAAGTTAGACAGAGTGCCAAAGAAGTTAGCGGGAGAGTGAAATATAAAAATGGTTTATTACTAGTGGAGAAGGGAGAAAGGGTGAGCAGATGGAGAGAACACTTTAAGGAATTGTTGAACATAGAGAATGAAAGTAATGCAAGTATAAGTGGGTGGGGAATGGCTTGGAGAAGGAGTGATGTGAGAAGAGAGGAAGAAATCAGTAGGATTTCTTGGTTAGTAGGCGACATGATTGCATTGTTTGTTTCCATGTTTTCCTTAAAAAACAGTGCACTAGTATATGTACATTATATTTCACGTGATTTGTGAATGATTCTTCAGATGTTTTCTTTACAAACAACAAACTAAACAGTTACACGATCCTTATAAAACTATCACTTACTGGTTACTACTAATTTATTTTACTTTGCTCTTATTTTGCTTAGTACTGTCCAAGGCTGTGGGGATGAGCTTGTCTTTTGTATGTACGTATGTTTATTTTATTGTTGCTAACTATATCATGCTGTGTACTTACAGGCAGCAGTAGAGACAGTGATCAAATATTATTTCTCAAAATTGACTGTGTTATAAGTATAACTAGGAAATGTGAGAAACTCATGAAATATAAATCAGAAAAAAGTAAGGAGACACTAACAATCATTTGTCATTGAAAAAGGCAGCAATTACTGCACATGTATGTCCGCCTGGTAACAAGTAAATGCATGGTACATTTATAAAAGGCTACAGAAACAACCTTAGAAACCTAAAATCATAAATTTGTATTTATTTTCCCTCAGTCAGACACTGTAACACCCAGAAAATCAATAAATATTGAGACACACAATGCAGCAGTCTCTTGCTTGCCTGTGAGCGGCAGCTATGTGCATAGGCGGAAGGCAGGGGGTGGGGGATTGGAGGGAGAGTGGAGGGTGAAGGGTGGGAGGTAGAGGGGTGGGGGATTGGTGGGAGGTAGGAGAGTGGAGTAAGTAGGGGGTGGGGGGTTGGAGGGAGAGTGGAGGGTGGGAAGTATAGGGGTGAAGGATCAGTGGGAGGAAGGGGGATATGAAAGGGATGAGGGAGGTGAAAGAGAGAGAGGGGTCAATTGGGGGGTGTACTATGTATCCTCCAGAGCATTAAAAATATATTGCAAACAATATTCTTTTGCTAAATGAACTGTCTGATACCAAAATAGTAAAAAATATTGCCAGGTCAACAGTAAAATAAAACCAATAAGTGAAACCCAACCACCCACCATGATTAGCTCTTTCCAGACTGTGTAAACTAAAATGTGATCTGCACATGCCTGGTAGAAGCAGAGGGATCTGAGGAGTGGCTCATATCCTTATTTCATTCACCAGCCTCACTCAACTGTTTTCATTCATGCCTAAATATGCTGCCACGAGAGTGGCTAGGAGAGCCCTACCGAGAAAGCCACTATATTGGCCAGGAGACCTGAAAGGGTTAAATTGCCATAAACTATAGATCATTATAATGGTAATTTATTGTTGTTTTGCATGGTTGAAACCAGATTTATATATCTTTATTAGTTTTTATAAGCCAAACGTTTTTCTGTGGCAAGGTGTAAAAATTTTGGTGTTCCTTAATTCAATTTGTCATTTTGACTTTTTCAGTGGTAGGTGGTGGTGACCATCATCCACTCACTTGATGCAGTGCTGCCTACTTCTTACTTACCCTTTATCATTCTTTTTCTGTGCCTGCTCTCCTCTCTTCCTATTTCTCTCATCTTTCCTGTCACTTCTTATTGCTTTTCTTCCTTACAGGTGGCTTTGCATTGAGTGACAAGCCAAATGGTTTCCTGTAAGCCAAGAAACCATATACAACGCTGGGTGGTAACCATATAACCAAACCATACGAGCTCCCTGCGTGTCAACAAGTGGGTTGGTGGAGGGTTAGTGCCCCTCCCCGTAAAACAAATAACTCAAAGTCAAATGGCCACCCCTTACGGGATTATGGCGTCCGGCAATAGATAGATAGATAGATTTTGACTTTTTATTTTCTTTGTTCCTTTTTTGAACATACTACAATAAAATATAACCATTCAGCTTGAAATTAACGCTACAGTCAGCATCCTGTCATAAAAAGTATATTTACTCTGACCAGTCAAAGAAAAAAGATCTCGAAGCAAAGATGCAGCTGAGAATTATTAAAAACTTGTGCTTCTTTTTCCTTTTGCTTTACCATGCAGTAAAATGCAGAAATAACCATTATCTGTATATCATTGTAAAGGTAATTTATTGTAGTTTTGCTTGGCTTAAACCACATTTATATATCTTTTTTTTTTTTTTTTTCTGAATATTATTCTATGACAAAGTAGAATATTTTTTGTTCACCTAATTTCAGCTTGTCATTCTGACTTTTCATTTTCTTTGTTTTCCTTTTTTGAACATACTGTGATAAAGTACAACTATTCAGCATTAAAATGACACCAAAACCAATGTTCTCTCATGAGATGTATTTACACAGAGTGATCAAAGAAATATATCTTGGCACGAAAATGTGGGTCAGCACTAGAGCAGCAGACTCTAGCACAGACATAATCTGCCTGGCCCAGAGACCTGATAGTGTTAATAGTACTCATGCATACAGAGTACTGGTATAAGATTAAATAAATAAATAAAATGCTTAATGAAACTGTATTTGGTGTAGGAACATGCTCATTGGACCATTGAACTTTTTCTGTTATCTCAGATATTTTCACCAAGAAATGCATGTCATTATCTTTGGGTTTAGAGCCACTGACCTTTGTATAGTGAGGTTCCTCTACCTTAATGTACTTGTATATGAGGTTAAGTATAAAGTGAGGTATATTATGTGTGAGGTGAGTAGTGAGAGAGCTGGTGGGTAGTGGATAGGTAATGTACAGAGCAGTTAGATCTATGTCAGGTGAAAGCAGGCTGGCTCTAGTGCTACGGTATATGTTTAGTTGGTAAACCACAGAGTGAAATGTGCCTTCTTTGAGGTGAGTGGTGAGAGAGCAGGTGGGCAGTGGATAGGTAATGTAGGGTACAAGGCAGGCAGCAGCAAGTGCAGCAGAAGAGCTGCATAGACTCTGCTGAGCCCAGCTGTAAGGTAATGGTTGTGTTATGACATGACTCAGATCTTCATCCTGTCCCTCTTGGTTGTGTGTACATAAAGTTCTGTACAGTGTTATCAGGTTCACAGAGATGCTGATCTAATGGCAGCTCTTGTCCCATGTCCACAGCCAGAGGAAGATAAGTGAAACAGACACATCAACAGTGTGGTCATCAGGGAGCAGCCTGAGTAATAAGTGCTAAGTGTAAATCAGATCAGTGAAACAGACACATCACCAGTGTGGTCATCAAGAAGCTGCCTGAGCAATAAATGCTGAGTATAGACAGGAATGAGATCATCCCATGAGTTGCTTGAGGACATACTAGAAGAGGCAATGCAACGATTCAGACAGTTTTCTCCACTACACTATGTTATTATCAAATAATTTTAGAAAATATTTATTATTTGATATGTGGCAAAAGTTGAACCTGGATCACTTAACATTTGTAGAATCAAAAGTACATAACGTTATTCTATAAGGGTTGTTAAAACACTGCTGTAATTCTATAGTGCACATTCATACCATACTTTGAGTGATTATGATCTTTAGCATACTGTAAGGTTGTGACCTGTGTGTCAGTACATATTGTTCTGTAGTTGTGAGGTACCTATTGACAGGTATTGTTCTGCAATAATGATAAAAGAGTTGACTATTAGTGTTCAGTACTAATGGGAACACATTTCACATAAAGGTTCTTGGGTGGGTGAGTGGCTGGATCGGTGGGTGGTCCATACTAGTGGCAAGAAGTAAGGTTAGCAGTTGGGTGGAGCAGAGTGGAGTACTGATTACTTTGACTGGCATGAAGGACTCAGAGGGATGATGTAATGGAGGTGGTTAAGGAGGAACCAAGTGTGATATTAGAGTGTGAGGCAAGTGAGGAAACGGGCATTGTTAATGAAGAACTGGATGTGAAAGAGTGTGAGGCAAGTGAGGAAATAGGCATTGTTAAGGAAGAACTGGATGTGGAAAAGTGTGGAGTGAGTGAGGAAATGGGTGTAGTCAAGAAAGAACTGAATGTGGAAGAGTGTGAAGTGAGTGAGGATGTGTTCATCAGTGAGAATGATATTGGTCTTGACACAGTCACCCTGTCAGCTGAAGCTGAGAAGTTCAGATGTTTGGAGTGTGGTAAACAATACATCTGTAAGAGCCACCTTGACCGACACTTGTTAATGCATTCAGGAGTGAAGTACAAGTGTGATGAATGTGGAAAGATGTTCTCTTATAAAAGTGGCCTCAGCAGACACTTACTCATTCATTCAGAAACAGTGAAATTCAGCTGTGATCAATGTGGGAAGCTGTTTACATATAAAAGTGACCTCACCAGACACCTACTGATTCATTCAGGAGTGAAGAAGTTCATGTGTGATGAGTGTGGAAAGTTGTTTGCACATAAAAGTGACCTAACAACCCACAAGCTGATTCATTCAGGAGTGAAGAGGTTCAAGTGTGAAGAATGTGGTAAACTATTCAGCGTAAAAAGTAACCTCAGCCAGCACCTGCTCATTCATTCAGGAGTGAAGAAGTTCAAGTGTGATGAATGTGATAAACGGTTTAGCCTGAAATCTCATCTTAAACAGCACTTAGCCATTCACTCAAGAGTAAACAAGTTCGAGTGTACTGAATGTGGCAAACTGTTTTGTCAGAAGAGTAGCCTCACCCAGCACTTTCTAATTCATTCAGGAGTGAGGAAATTCCAGTGTGATGTATGTGGTCAGCTGTTTAGTCAGAAATCCCATCTCACACAGCACTTACATACTCATTCCGGAAAGAAGTTCAAGTGTAATGAATGTGGTAAACTGTTTAATTATAAAAGTGATGTCACCAAGCACCAGCTAATTCATTCAGGAGTGAAGAACTTCAAATGTGATGAATGTGGTCAGCTGTTCACTCAGAAATGTCATCTGGCACAGCACCTGGATGTTCATTCTGGAGTGAAGAAGTTCAAGTGTGACCATTGTGGCAAACTGTTTAGAACTAAATACGAGATAGCCAGGCACGTCGCCATTCACTGAGATGTTTAGAACTAAATACGAGATAGTCAGGCATGTTGCTATTTGCAGAGATGTGCAGGACTAGCCAGGTGTGCAGCCATTCACCGAAAAGTATAGAACTAAACATGAGATACCCAGGCATGCTGCCATTCACGGAGATGTTTAAAACTAAATACGAGATAGCCAAGCTTGCTGCCATTGAGCAAGATGTTTAGAACTAAATACCTTATGATATAGCTAGGCATGCCTCTGTTCACTGAGATGTGTAGAACTAAAAATGAGATAGCTTCACATGCCATTCACTGAGTCGTCAAAAACTAAATATGAGATAGCCAGGCATGTTGCCATGCACAGGTAAGTTTAGAACTAAATATAAGATAGCGAGGCATGCTGCCATTCACAGATAAGTTTAGAACTAAATATACAATCGGCGCAATGGAAGTCTGGACCCTCTAATTCGCACCATATATTTGGTAGGGTCCAAGAAATATTGTAGGAAAATTCCTGTAATCGGTGGATTTTTTTCTGGTGGCTTCTAGCAACTTTACTGGCTTACCACCAAATGCTGTGAGATTATTAGCTCAGTGCCTGCCTGACTTTGGGTGGGAGAGCATGTCAGATTTTCTTGTCCTGCCTGGCCCTTGTTAATTTCAAAGCTCTCGTTTTCACACCCTCCTCTGCCTTAGTGAATCATTGGAGATGGGTCTGAAGCCACTAACTGATGTAGGAAAAACCCGAATTTTAACTATGAGAGAGGAAAATGTAAAAATTAAGGAGAGGCTTCAGTGCAGCAGTACGGCTGTGGATCTTGAAGTCATTCTGAAGTCGATGCTGTATGGTTCTTTCAGACACATCTTTCAGCAATTCTGGGTACATATCTTTCAGCTGTCTAGCAGTCAAACGTGGGTCTTTTATCACAGCTTGCTTCAGTAGTAGTTGGTGATGTCTTCCTTTTAGGTCCTAGCCTGTCTTTATGTTGGGGAATTGTGTTGTTTGGCAGGTGGCGGGCAGCAGCGAGGAGTGCCATAACGGTAGATTTTCCTCACCCAGTTCGAATAAAAATATCCTTAATTTTTACATTTTCCTCTCTCATGGTTAAAATTTGGGCTTTTTCTACATCAGTTAATGGCTTGGGACCCATTTCCAATGATTCACTAAGGCAGAGAAGGGTGTGAAAACGAGAGCTTTGAAATGTACAAGTGCCAGGCAGGAAAAGAAAATCTGACATGTTTTCCCATCCAAAGTCAGGCAGGCACTGAGCTCATAATCTCACAGCATTTGGTGGTAAGCCTATTAAGTTGCTAGAAGCCACCAGAAAAAAATCCACTGACTATAGGAATTTTCCTACAATATTTCTTGGACCCTACCAAATATATGGTGCGAATTAGAGGGTCCAGACTTCCATTGCGCTGACTGTAAGATAGCGAGGCATGCTGCCATTCACTGAGATGTTTAGAACTAAACACAAGATGGCCAGGCATGCGGTCATTAGCAGATGTTTAGAACTACATATGAGATAGCCAGGCATGCTGCCAGTCACAGATGTTTTGAACTTAATATGAGATAGCCAGGCATGTTGCCATTCATTGAGATGTTAAGCAGCATAAGTGTGTTGATGCGGAATGGTGGTTTGCCCAGGTGTTGTCAAGAAATACATACATAAAAATGATGGTGTGTTTCTTCTTGAGGAATTCCTGTATTGGGGTTATGTATAGTTGATGTTTTCTATGAACTGGGAAGTAAACCAAGTGCCAAAACCAGCTATATCCCAACAGTTGCTGGAAGCTGTTGAGAAAAAAATCCTTTATATATTATTTGGGTAGGATGCTTGGAGTATTTCATTCTAGGTAGTTTAATGTCACATACTGTAGTTTAATTGTTTGGTCATGATGCTTGGAGCCTGTTATTCTAGGTTAATATAATGCTACATAGTTTTATTACATGGTAAGCAACGTTGGGTCTGGTTAGTACTTGGATGGGTGACCGCCTGGGAACACCAGATGCTGTTGGCATCCCTACGTGTCAAGTGGGGTTGGTGGAGGATTAGTGCCCCTCCCTGTAAAACAATTAACTCTAAGCCCTTGACCACCCCGTTTGGGATACATGGTGTCTGGCAATGGATGGGATGGAAGATCAGGGATGGAGTGAATACAGGAGTTAAGCATTTGAAAATGAATGCATCAAATTTCTGAATATGAATACTGTACAAAAAATACAGTGAATTTGAATATACAGTATATACTTTATGAAAATATTCATGAATGCATTCATGAATACCCTTCATTAGAAAATAACTTTGTTATAGGTCAGCCAAGTGCCACACTAAAGTTATACAATGGTAAATGACTTCATAACTGATTCCATTATTCAGTACTGGGATGTCAAAATCATCCTAAGTATAGCTGTAGACATACTAGTTTGCTTTTTCCTTGTAGGCTACAGTAGTTACAATAGAAATACATCATGCTAAGCCAAGTCTCAAGTAGTCTCATCTTGTAGGTCTCACTTTTATTCTTTAGAGTTGTGAAGATATTTTTTAGTAATGCCACTTTTACGTGAAGCAAAATGGTGGTACTGTACAGCTATTTCAAATTTCATGATAATGTGGCTAAAACAGACTGATGGTGAAAGGCAACTGAAAAAGAGATTTTGGGATTAATTTATGTAATGCATGAAAACTACGAGCTGTTGGTAAATTAACTGAAAAGTGGTATTTTGAGATTATACAGTACTGCTTTTGTATGTACAGTATAGCATTGAACCAATGCAATTACTTCTCCACCCACAAAGTATGTAGATCCTATTGTGCCTCCGACAAATGTCCATTATTCATAATGAATATTAACATCTCAGATGTCTTATCACTAATCCTACAGCGTTCCCTCCTGCATATCTTCCCTCCAATACTAAACGTGCACTCCACCGAAGCAGAGAAGGCTGGAACGTAGGTAGTGCTTGGTTAGTTCGAATAGCTATGGGTAGTCAGTCTCTCTGCAGAGTGCAGTGGGTTGCTGTCTTCCAAGGTGAAGGGGCTGTCTAAGTAGTTTTCCAGTTCCGCATCCACAAGTGATGAAATGGGCAGAGCTACTTGATAATGCTAAACTGTTTACTTTTGTGTGTGTGTGTGTGAATATACTGTCAGATAAAGTTCACTGTTGCAGCATTTTAGTTTCTTTTATTAACAACTAGCATGTCAAGTCATATGTACATGGATTTTTAATACACCAATTAAGTTTGAACGTGGAGTCTTCGGCAGCAGCAAAACAGAAGACAGAATGCAGTTCTTAAAGTGTCAGTCGAATTTGGATTGACTAATTAAGTTTCATCACAATATGACTGTTACACCTGGATTACATGTTATTGAACTCAGATTTCAGCCCTAGGACACATGGTATGAAAGATGTGACAATGTTCGGACTTAGTGTGAAATATGTTGCATCACCAAAAGATGCCAAGACTGCAGCCAGTTCAGTAAGCATAGATCGATCATGATAGTAGGCTCAGATACAGTAGTTACTGGTTTGCCCCACTTTCATCCATCCATCCGTCATCCAATCCTACATTGCCCCATGAGAAGCGTAGGAGCCCGGGGCTAGGCAAGTTGGTCCTGACATTTAAGATGAGAGTGACCAGCCTTGCTCATCCCTGAGTGTCATAACGTGAGCAATAAACCCCATCCATCCCTTGGATATAAACCTTCATCGGCTCAATCCGATTGGAGCACTGTTATTACCCACTAAACTACCAGGCGCCAAAATTTGGTTATATGGTTACCACCCAGAGCAGTAAATGGTTTCCTGGTGTCCAGGAAACCATTTGGCTTGTCATTCAGTGTAGAGTCACCCACAGGCAGAAGGAAGAGGAAAGAATGAAGGAAAGAAAGACACAAGAGGGAGTGTAAAGTCACCCGCAGGCAGAATAGGAAAGAATGAAGGAAAGAAAGACAGAAGAGGATGAATGGAAAGAAGGATGAAGGAGAGGAAAGGGCAGACACCCGAGAGAAGTACTACATCAAGTGAGTGGATGGTTTTCCAGTAAGGGCTTAATCATATTAACATCAGATTTTCATCATTTTGGTGTCTGAAGTCTGGCCTTTTCCTCTGGCAAATAAATTATGTTGCTTGAGTAGATTTTCTGACATTTGCTACTACAGCAGACACCTTTGATACTACCTTATAGGTCCTATAGTGATCCAGCTTCCCTCATTCTGTCTTTTACAATAAGCTGCAGAGTGTGTGAAAGCAGGGGTCATGTTCAGGAAGGAAACCAAATACTGTACATCATCTGGATGGTTTTGTACATGTAGAGATTCGCTATGTGATTCTGAGTTATTCTGTGAACTACCATCAGACGTATCTACCTGTAGAATATGATGTTCTTGTTTATTATGGACTTGAATCCTGCTAAGGAGAAAGTTTTAATCATGTTTGATATGTTGTCTGTGATTACATGAAACACTTTGCTGGTGATCTTAGAGAAATTAACTGCATCTTCAAAGTGAGCGAGGATATTCTCTGAGGTGTGATGAGCTGAAAACCTCTGACAGGGTAACATTTTATTGCTTCCAGTCACATATGAAGTTGGCAGTCATTACTGGATAGCTTTGCATTTGTCTGTTACACCAGATATATTCAGTAATATTAATGTTTGGGTTGAGGAGGGATAGACTCAGGTGGTTTGGGCATATGGAGAGGATGGGGGATGACAATTGGGTGCAGAAAGTGAGAATTGTTAATGTAAGGGTAGGGTTGCGAGAGGTATGAAAAAGACCTAGGATGATGTCATTGAGCATGACCTCAAGGATAAGAGACTGAATAAGGTGGCTGTTGGAAATTGAGCAGCATGGAGAGCCACCATTAGGTAACCAAGGCCGACGCATGGGAGCATGTTGGAGCCTTTAAAAAGAAAACAAAAGAAGTTTCATCAAACAGGTAGCACTCTGTTGGAGCTCTTAACACTTACTTTTAAGCAAAGTTGTTGACAAATGGCTATGACTTGGGATAACGTATCAAGGCTCCAATGTAATGAACTCCCATACCCTGTTATCTGTTGCATTGATAATGGCGCTTCGCTAGATTGAACACAAGAAATAGGGGAACAGTCCCACAGTTTGAACAATTTGAATGTCTGTCTCCTCGCTAGTCCGACACCCCACCTCTCCCTAGGTTTTAAACAAGGCTCTCCCACTCCTCCCATCTTCCCTCCATCCCCTTTCTTCTCCCTCCCTGTCTCTCTTCTCCCCCCCCCCTTTACAGCATACTCATTGAAATGCCTGTATAGAGAGGTGAGACCGATACCACCACCCCAAGAGGTCAGTACAAGGAGGTGACCCCCATCCCACAGGGAGACAACGGGGAGGCTTGTTCACCTCACAAGCCTTTGAGGCAGGAATGCCATATGTCCCTCATGACCCGATGCCCCTCTTCCCCGCAACCAGACCACCGGGCAGTAAACAGTTTGAGTGCACTACACTCCAGTGGAGGAAGCACTCGCTAGAATGGGGATGGGACTTACAACCCTCAAGTCCCAAACAAGCCCTCGGACGTCGAGTCCACTGGACCGGCCTTCAAAAGAGGAGAGGACTCTGCCGGAGCCTCCAGTCTTGTTTTACCCCAGGGGAGCAGTGGCACAGTAACGCCCACCGGGTCTGCTGTGGGTGGGGTGACTACTGGTTCTCCATCCTCTGCCACCCACCTTTGGGAGCCAGCATGTCGGCATGTCCTACGGACGACCTTCACTGGGATTCCTCAGGAGGGTGGCGGACCCAAGGATAGACTCCATCGGAGCCACCCAATCAGGACAGACCACCGTTCATCCCCAAGCTGCCCCAATCCCAACGGCAGGAGGACAAACTCCACCGGAGCTGCAGCCTTGACCAGGAAAGCCCACCAGGCCTCCCTCTCCCGTCGTTCCCGGGACAGGTGCCCCAGTCCCGATGGCAGAAGGACAGACTCCACTGGAACCGCGGTAGTAGCCAGGGGAGCCCACCGGGCCTCTCCCTTCCGCCGTCATCAGGTTCAGCAGCACCTGAAGGAGGGGACTTAGGACCTCCTTCCACCTCGATCCTGAGTAGGGTCTCAGGCAGTACCCACCAGGTCTGTCTTGCTGAAGGAGCACCCACCGGGTCTCCCTCTCGCACCCCGGTCCGGAGTTCCAGCAGAGACCGTCAGGCCCGCCAAGCACGGGAGCAGGTCACTGGTCGCTCCCCCTCTGTGACCCCTGGAGTCCCTACCAAGGGCAGCGCCTCTTGCTCAACCTATCCCTCCTGTGGCGGAGTGAGGCGCCCCACTCCCCGCCCCTTTCTCCCAGAGAGTGGGAACTGCTCCCCCGCAGGTACCCTGCCAGAGACCAGCCAGGGCGAGACGATCCCGAGGCCAGGTGTCCTGTCGCTGCGGCTCCTCCCTCCTCACCCACGGGTACTGCCGGACTCCCCCAGAGTAAGAGGCCGCAGTCCACTCCCGACGGCCTCCTCCCCCAGGCAAGATTGCAGCCCCCGGAGCCGATGAAACTCCTCCAACGCCTGCCATAGCCGCCAGACCCCACCAGGCGAAGGCGGCCACAGCCAGCCCCTGACAGCCACCCCTGCCAGACAGGACCGTGGCCCCACTAGGGCGCCGCCTGACTTGGGTGTGATGGTCAAACTCTATATGAAGTTGATGGAAATATTCAGTGTAAGAGATATTCTTCTGTGTTATATTAATACTCTGTATTATCCAGGTTTGATCACGGACTGTAGTGTGTAATTGATTATTGTTAATAGATACGTACCGTATGCCTTTGACCAGTCATGTTTGGACTTTCCTTCCTTGTCTGTGTGCTCTGACCCAGTCGAGAACAAAGGACCCAAGGCTGCACCATGCTTGGACCTGAGAAGTAGGGGCCCAGACCACGCTGCATAACACTGGTGGCTAGCGATGGTTCTTGATCCGACAGTAGAACAGCAAGGAAAAAGGAAAATCACAAACATGGCTGCCAAACTACATGTTCAACTCCCCAAGTTCAACTCCGAACTCTGTGACACACCTACATGTCTGGTGAAACCTATACTAGACATAAGTTTTGAAGGAGACTGCGAGAAGATAGCTGTTACATTCCCCCACCTTGGAAAAATTGTTTCGAGTATTGCCACGAAAGTAGTCCCGGAGCTGAAATGGGACCAGTTCCAACAAATTGTGACACAAGCTGTCACACCCTCACTGGGGAAAGTCGTCGCCTTTTCCCAACTGGACGTCCCAACATATAATGGGAACTTGGACGACACCCTCATCCAAACCCTACGTCTTGGCACCACCACCTACCCGGAGGCGGATATCAAAACCCAGGACCAACGTGTTCAACACATTCTTGAGGATACTCCCCAGCATCGTTAGGGAACACTTCACCATATACGACCCGACTGGGGATATCAACAGTTATGCTGGGTGTTTTTAGTTCGACTTCTCGTCCTAAGAACACCAGCGACTGAGCGGGGTCTTCTTTCTGGACTGGAAGTAAAGCACCCACAAAGGAACAGGACATAAAAACCAGGCAGTACACCTTAACACATCTGTTACCTTAACTCTGACACCGTGACAATATACACAAAGAGATATTGGATATGTATAAAGACAGGAAACAAAGAATTAGCCTTTAACACAATGGGTTGGATTACACACACAATAGGTCACTCTTCACTTGTACAGGAATATTTAGTACTAATATTACAGTACCCGAATAATATGCTTTGGCAAAGATGGCATTTTATTTACTGAGTTCGTTTCACTAGGGGAGGACGTGACCAAGAGTGGGGGGAATGAATATTACCATAAGTGGGTAGGATGTGGGTCGCGTCACTCGCGAGAGTTACTTAGGCACAGAAGCACTGGGTCACAAGTTTCTGATGAACCCCGCACGCCCCTGCTTTAACCCACGTTTTCTATACGTCCTCCTGTATAAGGTCTTTTCTGTTCTGCCAGGTATCGGGTCACTGTGCACTGAGTGTGACTATAGTCGTGTATATGTCGTTCGGGCCTTATTCTGTTATTTCTCACGGTACACTACTGTGTTGATTGTTCACTATGTTAACCTTATTAATGTCACTACGTACCCGTATTTTCTTTTGCGTATCACTTGCTGCGCGTCCTGGGCGTGAGTGAGAGGCCCTACGGGGAGCCCTCCTGAAGGGGGCAGTGCACTGTCCGTAGGGGCGTCACTGCCTGGGTGGTAGTTGTCGTTGGGGAGCAGGGAGGCCCTCCAATCTGGGGGCCTCGACCTGAGAGGCGGCCCTCACACTGGGGCCGCACCGATGGGGTGCAGGGAGGCCCTCCGGTCTGGGGGCCTCGACCTGTGTGGTGGCCCTCGGAACTGGGGCTGTACAGCTGCAGGAGGCGGGTCTGGCGCCTCTGGCTCCGAGGAGAGAGAGAGCCTGGGTTGTCTGGGCCTGGGGACTGCTGGCCAGACCTGGGAGTCCGGGGACTGCGGCTGCCTACAGGAGGAAGCGCCGTCAGGGGTGAACTGCGGCGTCGCCTCCGTCGGGTGTCCGTCAGGGACAGGGACCTCCCAGGGGTAAGTGGTAGGGCTGGGACTGGGCCACGCCACCAATCTGACAGCACCTCCAGGGAACTGCTCCTGCGGGGAGACAAAGGGCGTCCCACACAGCCGAGAGGAAAGGGGTCGGCTGCGCAAGGGACCTCCTGCTCCGGGAGAGCCTTCAGAGTCACGAATGAGGGGCGTACGGTGGCCACTCCCTCTCCGTCATGTACGGTGGCCGTGAACACGGTTTCGTGACTCCTAGGGCTCGCAGCTGAAGGGCGTACGGTGGCCGCTCCTTCCCCATCATGTACGGTGGCCGTGAACACAGCTCTGCTCCCGAAGGAGGAAAAGGCAGGAGAGGGGTGCACAGGGGCAGCGCCCTATCCGGTGCGTGCTGAGGCCGTAGCCGAGGGTCTACTTACCCTTTCACGCACTAAGGCCATAGCTGAGGGTCTACTAACCCTTTCACTCAGTAAGGCCATAGCCGTGTGCCTGCCCACCTGCTGGGAAGTAACTGAAGAGCGTACGGTGGCCGCTTCCCACTGGAGTTTTTCAGTTCTTGCAGAACCTCAGCTAACTTTAAGGAATCGTTGAATACATGGCACAAAATAAGTAAATGTACCTACTTATACTGTGTGGGCATTTCCTTGTAATAGAGGATTTTTAGCATTTCCTCCTAAACTGCGAATAGGGTAAGATGCACTATTGGCACTGTATAAGCCCTAGATCGTGTACTGACTGTGTAGTAATCACCTAAACAAGAATAACCAAAGAAAAATTTCAAGTGGTATCAGTTCAGGTTAAACATGTGAAATTATTGTTTCACATTTCAGAGTGTTATGCTTTTATTCATCACAATTTGCTAGTTTTATTTTTCTTATCAAAATACCCAGAAATTAACATTCGATTACTGCTTTATCAGAAAGTTCCACAAGTTCCTTTATTTGATTCATTATGTATTTTTGATTTCCCTGTGCTTCGAGAACTTATCATGGGGTGAACTACTAAGTCAAGTCAACCGTTACATATGTCTTCCTTTTTAAATGGATTCTGGGTGATAGAATTTGTGGGTATGGAAATGGGGTGGCAAGTTGAGTGGAGAGATTTGGAGGTTGCCATTGTAATGAGTTGTATGAAAGTCAGCATTGCCAGGTAGTCAAGTGGGATACCTCTCTTGGCTCAGTGGTAACATAATACCTGCACACCACGCATGGCCCAGAATTTCAGATCCCAGGCCAGGACAGTGAGTAATTTGTTACGTTCCATTTCTGTTATTTACACTGGATGTCTTCAGTCTGGGATGTGAGGATGCAATGTTTATAGATTAACTGGAAAATGAAACATGGATATATGACTGCTATGTATAGATATTTCATTTTCCAGTTGGATACGAGGCAAGGCTTGATTAGCATTATGTCTCATGCTAGTGTTACTGGGTGTGCGTCCTTGTCCTTACATTCTGGGAGAGGATGGGTTGAAGCTTTGGTTCCCAGCATTCTAAGTTGTGGCCTCCAATGCCATGCCACCATGTGTGTCTGTTGTATTTACAGTTCACTAAATTTATCACCTGCGGATAAAAGGAAAAAAAAAAAAAAAACTTGTGTAAAAGCACACATTAACTAAATCTTGAATTTGGTTCTCTGTTATTTATTTATTAATCCTGAGGAGCAGGATGGTATCATTTTCGGCACCTCGCCCTATAGTATTGCGCGAGGTTCACCCTGTGTGTGTGTGTGTGTGTGTTTTATTAGACAGAGTTTGAATGAAACTTCTCTGGTGAGTTCGACTGATTACTGGGAAGGTTTTCCAATAAATACAAATTTTGCAACCATGATTTTTTTGGGGGTGAAACCCCCTCATGACCTTGAAAATTTTTCAAAAACAGTGAAAGGAGGACAGATATGGCTTTAATATCTTTGTACATGTTGTACAATGGACTCTCATATGTAATGTGATATATGGGGAGCGTGACCCTCAGTGATTTTTGGGGGGTTAGCCTCCTCCCCAAAATGAAAATGATAAAAAATAAGGGTGAGCACTACTACGTAGATTTCAACAAAATCGGCATTCGTATCGCTGGATTGGGTATGTAGTTTCCATGTTTTCTCCGAATCCACAGGAATAATCGCACATCTTTATTTACTTTTTCCTTGGAGGGAACGCTCATACGGTCTTCTCGCCTTTGGCTTCTTTTTAGCATAAAAAAAAAAAAGAAGAAGAAGAAGAAAGAAAAGGCTCGAGGTGTACCTCTCTTGGCTCAGTGGTGACATTACTTTTTCACACTGTGTGGGTCATAAGTTAAAAAATCGGCCAGAACAACGATTAATTTGTAAAGATTCGTTTCCTTATTACAGCACCAAACTTGGAGTCATACCAATTGATATCTACGTTACATTACGTTTAAAGGCCATGGATCATACTAAAATGTGGAAGTAATATTGCCTGATGGCAGTTCTTTATATAACGCAGCCATCAAGCATTTTGAGATGGCAGTTCAGGGCCATATGGCTTTACTGACACCCGGAACCATAAGATCAACTGGCCTGGTGCACGAATGGTTTTCCAGTTACAAGACAATTTATCTTGTCACTCAGTGTAAGGTTACGTGAAAATACTACTACATCGAGGGAAAGGATGGCGGGTTCCCCCACATTGGTGCAAACAGATAGAACACTCCAATAAAGAAAAAAAGTAAGGCACCCATGGAGTTTGATGGATATGAGCATTAGCAAATTCCTCAGACACAGATGGATCTGCTAATCTGGCACCTTAGGCTGTACAACATTATATATTATGTCATTTTATGATATTCTAAGTAATAGAACATCTATCTGCCTATTTATTGCCAAACGCCATAATCCCGTAAGGGATGGCCACAAACAAATCGCCTCCATGTCGCCCTGTCCCCCTCCATTTCACTGCCCTGCTTCCAGCTCACACCCCGCTCTCTCATATACTGCTCCACTCCATCCCTCCATCTCAACCTTGGCCTTCCCTTTCCTCTCCCTCTCTCCACCTCACTCACATGCACTCTCCTCGTCAGTCTCTCACTCTCCATCCTCTCCACGTGACCAAACCACATCAGTGTGTTTCTCCTAACACTTCCTATCACATCCACAACCACACCACAACTCCTTATTTGTCAGTCTGTCTCCATGTAACTCCACATGCTCCTCTCAAATAACTCATACATCTCAAATAAAACATACCAAGGCTTATATTTGTACTTACATCACAGGGTTGCCCATGTACAAACATGTTTCATCCATGTTTTACGATGTTCTGTGGGGGAGGTGGTGACAGAGTCGGTGGAGAGATGGTCACCTGTCCCATTGGACGTGGATTCGAATCTCGGTTGAAGTATGGAATAGGTTTAAAGGGTCTGGTTTTCCTTAAAGTAGATTTCACTGATCTATCATAAGTCCCGCCGTTATATCCTAAAATCACCCCGCTGATACTTATACACTGGTCCTGTATGAGGCAGACCTAACGCGTATTCAGTATGGATGGTGGACGCTAGGGTCGAAGAGGTGACATGTGAAGGTTTATGCTACGTGAGAGGACAGTTAGGACTCAGGAAATGGACTGTTAAAATCTATGCCCAGAGTCGGACGCATTAAAAAAAAAAAAAAAAAAAAAAAGTGGCAGGATGCAATGTTTGTGGGGTGTACAATACATACACTGTCTGTGCCGTACCCCACTGCCTCTTTCCACAAATAACATACTGTATATGTAGGGTTTCCAGCATGGAGTAGTTCCAGTTTCTTATTTCGTTCCTGTTACGTCTGGAGGCTTTTATTCAGCTTGTGAGAGCTTTTTTTTTTTTTTTTTATGCAAGGAAGAGGCAACTAGAGGCCAGAAGCCCGCAAGATTGTTTCCTCAGAGAGAGAGAGAGAGAGAAACAGATCCAAAGTCAAGATCAATTCATTTCGAGATGCCTGGACATATTGCGTTTAAGACCGGAGGTCTTAGGCAGTAAGAAATACAGACAGAGGAAGATAGTTCCAGAGGTTGACCAGTTGCATACATGAAGGACTAAGAGTAATGATTAAATCTTGCATCAGAGAGTTGGACAGAAAAAGGGATGAGAGTTTGTTGCCAGACGGGTGCTACACACCCGCCGTAGTGGTGATGGGATGCAAGTAGACAGTTCAGAAGAGCAGTGACCATTGAAGTAGTGACAGAAAAACAGATTAAGATGCAACAGTTCGTTGATGAGAGTCAAAAGGAACCAGTAAAAGGAGAAGAGTTAATGAGACGAAAAACCCTTGACTCCATCTTGTTGATAAGACCTGTATGTGGGGAGCAAGAGTTATACGCGACATAGGAGAGAAAAAAAAAAAAAAAAAAAGCTGTATAAAGTCAACAACTGTGCAGCGGTTAAGAAGGTACAGAGTCAGCGTAGGAACCCGGAGCTAAGCAAGTTGCTCCAGACATTTAAAACGAACGTGACCAGCCTCACTCATCCCTGAGTGGCATTACGTGAGCAATAAACCCCGACCATCCCTTGGATATGAGCCAGCACATGCTCAGTCCGGTTGGAGTGCAAACCACCAGGCACCATAGTTTGGTTATATGGTCACCACCCTTCGTTGTAAATGGTTCCCTGGTGTACAGGAAATCAGTTGGCTTGTCACTCAGTGTAGAGTCACCCGCAGACAGAAGGAAGAGGAAAGAATGAAGGAAAGAACGATATAAGAGGAAGGATGGAAGAGTGGAAAGGGCAGCCACCCAAGAGCAGCACTACATCGAGTGAGTGAATGCTAAGCGCCCCCACTTACCACCAACACGAACTTACCACCAACACGTGATTCATAGATTTCCTGATATCCACAAGGAAAAGGAAGTACGAAATATCCCGAACAATTTCGAGTATTCACATTTTCAGAGAGAGCACTTTCTTTTCCTCTGAAGATATGAATACACGAAATTGCTTGTGATATTTCGTGTTTCCTTTTCCTTGTTGATATTAGCACTGTTGCATCTTTATCTCTTTTCTATCGCTACTTCAATGGTCACTGCTCCTCTGAATTGTCTGCTTGCATCCCTCCACCTCTACGACGGGCGCGAAGCACACGTCTAGCGACAAACTCTCATCCCTTTTCTGTCCAGCTCTCTAAAGCAAGAGTTAACCGTTACTCCCAGTCCTTCATTTATGCAACAGGTCAGCTCTGGAACTGTCTCCCTCTGTCTGTATTTCCTGCTTCCTCTGATCTCCAGTCTTTCAAACGCAGTGTGTCCAGGCATTTCGAAATGATCGGATCTTGAATTTGGCTCACTTTTGTATTGTTTTTGTAGGAACAGTTTGCGGCCTCATGGCCTTTAGTTCCTTCTTAATTGCATATATATACAGTATATATATATATATATATATATATATATATATATATATATATATATATATATATATATATATATACACGCTCGTGCTCTCAACATACATACAGTACACACACACACACACACACACACACATATTCATACACATATATATGCATTCACACACACAAACACGCATATAATCAAGTGAAAACACGTTCACACATACCTAGACGTGCAGACACTCACACACATAAACGCACATGCACACACACATGCAAGCACACACACAAACACACAGACTGTTTTCTCTTTATAACTGTATCATGTGGTCCTGAACAAGTTGCTCTCTTCCCTGCCTCCATTACCCCTCCATCCCTCCCTCAATCCCTCCGGCTCTCGCTGTCTTCATCACATCTCTTCCTCATTCTCATAATTCCTTTCCTCCTTCTCTCCGTCCTTTCTGCTCAACATTACCTCCCTCATTCTCTTTTGCCTCCCTTCCATTCATCATTCATCAATCTCTCCCCCCTTCATTTTTCCCTCCTTCAAGAATTCCCTCCCTCCTTCCCTTCCCCACCTCTCTCTCTCTCTCTCTCTCTCTCTCTCTCTCTCTCTCCTACAGTTCTCCATAGCCTACCTCCTCTTCCTCTCTCCCAGTCCCTGTCCTTCTCTCCCTCTTATTCCCTCCCTAGAACTGTAAATTCATACTTTCAAAAATATATCATCATCATCATCCTCATCATCATCATCATCACCATCATCATTATCATCATTATCTTCTTCTTCTTCTTCTCCTCCAACTCCTCCTCCTCCTCCTCCTCCTCCTTCTCCTCCTCCTCCTCCTCCTCCTCCTCCTCCTCTTTCTTCTTCTTCTGCTTCTTCTTTCTTTCTTTTGTTCTTTCTTTCTTTCATCTCTACGTTGTTATTGCTGTTGTTGTTGCTGTTCTTGTCTTTGCTGTTTTTGTTGTTGTTGTTGGTGGTGGTGGTGGTGGTGGTGGTGTTAATGTTGTGTCCCCAGGCTAAGGTAAAACATGAACCCAGTAGACTTCAGACTGAAAAAGGCCTTCAGGAGTCACCATCCACCCTTTAGGGGATAGGAAGGGAGTTGAAGGATGTGTGTTTTGCCTGGCAGTGGAGTCACACCGTTATATCAGTGCCACCACCAGAAGGCGTCCCTCACCAACACCACCACTGAAAGTGCACTGAAATGTATGCAAGGAAGTTACTACAGAATGACGGGTATACACAGGCAGACAGACAGATAGATAGATAGATAGATAGATAGACAGGATAGAGGTAGACAGCTAGATGTACAGATAAAAATAGATATGTAGATAGACAAATGGACATAGTGAAGTAGAAACGTAGATATAGACAGGAACACTGACAGATGGAGAGATCATCAGACAGACAGACAGACAAACAGACAGACACAGACTGGTACAGAGGCAGAGAGATATAACGGTCCAAAAGAGCCAGAAATAACTTTGATAAGGAAAGCAAAAAAGATAATGAAAGTCAAGAATATTTTCCCTGAGCGATTTTATTTTTGAAGCCGTATAATTCCGTCTTTAAAAAAAAAAAAAAGACTAGGAAAGTTTTGAGAGACGGTGACCACACACACACACACACACACACACACACACACACACACACACACACACATCAAACCACCAACCACCAGGATCTAGTGTAGTGGAATAATTAATATAACCACAAATATGTCTGCCAATTTATTGATAAGTGATTCTCAGTTACAAACACAACAATACCAAACGTTATGTCAGTGATGTGATGAAGTTGCTGGCGTACTTCACTGCATTATCACGAAGCTTCTTAGTTCAGGAGATGCATTTCCTGTGTGAGGTGGTGAGGAACCATCTCCACTGACAACATCACCAGGAAGTGCCAGGTGGAATATACGTCAGTTGAATGAAGAAGTAACAATGGAAAAATTAACAACAAAACAAGGGTTGAGATGGCGTCATGTTCGGTCTAGTTCCATTCGCAGTAAACCAGATGTCGGGTCACACCAATACTGGGTCAAACCAGGCGTTGGGTAATACCAGGCGTGGAGTCACACCAACATCGGGTCAGACCAGGCATCGGATCCTCAGTGGCGTTGTCATTCCTGCTATAGTTACACGGCGGCCTTGCATGCGTGGTGGTCGAGGCAGGAATCGTAACAACACTTCTGGTTAGCACGGCAGTAGCCATCATGAGCACACAGCTGAGGGAAGTGAGAAAAAAGTGGTTGAGGCTGGGGAGTACGAGGGAGTGGGTAGGCTGGATGGGGGTATAAGGGAGTGGGTAGGCTGGGGGATAAGAGGGAGTAGGTATGGGTGGGCAGGGGGTATGAGGGAGTTGCCAGGCAGGAGAATATGAAGGAGTGGGCAGGGGTGGGCGATGCAGAAGGTAAATGTTACTAGAGAGGATGCTGGGTTTGGGGATGGGAGAGAAAGCAGGGGTTGAGGAGAAGTTTACATTTACAGCTATAAACAAATTATTTTGGCTGTACAGATTTATGCCTGATGGTTGTGCTGTAGGTATCGTGGGATTACTGTACATATCAGAGTTTAAAGGTTACCCCTGTGTATTGATCCTGTGTATTTTGGTGGTGATGTACAGCTATCTTCCCAATTCCGTCTGAAGAAAATACAGAACTTGCGAAATACAAAGAAAAACCAATCTCTATTAGTGCATTTCAGGTGGATCGATTTTTCCCCTATGCTTTCGTTACACTTTGGGAAGATATTTGTTTCTCTGAGTGTATATTCATAGCTGTTAAATAACTCTCGCCTGGTAGAGCATCAAAGAAATTTCCTTTGGGAAAGATGTGAGGTGCTTCGAAAGATGAGTAGAAGTTCCATATAGTTTAGCTAAAAGATTACAAGTGTATGCATTGAGGAAATATTCACGGACCGTGTTTCAATACTGTACCAGTTTTACATCATGAAAATTAAAACCAGAGAGGCATTAAGTCATTCCTCCCAGCTAAGACTTATTGGAAACTTCGGAACTCACTAAAGCTAGGGAGAAAACGCTGAGGATGAATCGAGAATAACAGCAAGAGGTAGAAGAGAACAGACTGTAATGAAGAATGTAATGGACGCCATAATTGAAAAAAAAAATCTGATGGGCGACACACAGAGTTTGGGACAAAAGGTCGCCAATACACCTTTTTACTCTAACTTCGCTTAAAACTGCCGTCAGTCCATTTTGAATGATGAGTTGTAACAAAAGGCCAAAACTAGAATACGATGCTTATCACAAAGAAGTGCTATGGAAAGAATGCGCAGCGACAGTAGTGTCTCTTTCTGCTACTGAGCTACGTGAAATAAACTACAAAAGAACGAAAATCTAGGCAAAGTTAAGGTGAAAGAACCGCTTCCTCTGCTTCATATTTGGGCACCATTTCTTCCCTGTTGTACCATAGAGAGTCATCTACAGGCAGAGAAAGATATCAAGCATTCTTCAGCTCCCCAATACAAGCCAACACAGTGAAGTGAGAAGCGGGAGGTGAAATATCAGACGAGCTTCTTGTCCTAGCCTGTATCTACAAGACAACATACGAAATTAAACAAAAGACTAACTAACTGAGCCACAACAAATGGTAAGCACAGTGGAAAAGGCCAGAAAGCAGATGGTGAGACGATACTGGGAAAGTTGTGATGTTACGCCAACATGATGTGTAGAGAAGGTTGGCACTGGACTTAGATAATGATGACGGTTTGTGTGTGTGTGTGTGTGTGTGTGTGTGTGTGATATCTCCAGACACGGAAGGTATTTACTTCTAACGTATCATAATCCTTTCAGCTGTAGGACTATGAGTACATATAACAGGAGGCCAGTTGGTCTAAAAAGAGGTTATCTGTAAAATAATAAGAATAAGAATAATAACATAAATAAAATAATAATAACTCTGCTAAGATATAAACAACGTGTATGAGAAAAATATAGAAAGAGGAAGGTACTCCCCTGCCCACCACACCTGCCGGGAAAACCGACAGGAAACGGCGAGAAAACCATCATGCATTTGTACTTACCTTTGGCGAGGGGTGTTTGGTGTCGACGCCAACTGGGCAGGGCCAACGCACTGCAGGGCACGCACCGGAATGAACTGGAAGAGAATCAATAACACTTTACTTCATTTCACTTAAATTGGAGCTGATTTTCGTCTTTTTCGAGATCATAGTTCACTTCCCCCTACCTCTGAAGGAGCTTTTCTCCATTTGCCAGCTTATTTCACGACTTACGTAATTTTCGTTTAGCCTGGATAGAGTTGCGTTCTTTTGCAGCTAATTCCATGCTCTTTTTTTATGGGTCCGACTCTGGGCACATGGCTTTAACATCCTATCGGTCCTCCTACAGTGCGTAAAATACACCTCCACATGTCACACTTCGGCGCTAACACCGACCGTCGATAATGAATACATGCTAGGGCTGTCTCCATACAGGACTGGTGTATCGGTATTAGCGAAGACGTTTTATATGCCATGTCGATGGGTCTTATGGATGATCAGCTGAGACTACTGATAACCAAACTCAGATCCTTTAAGCTTTTCCCTTCGTCGCCGAAGCACTGTGTTTTTCCGATGCTGAGTTACGTGAAAATGGCTGCATAAGGACGAAAATCTCGGCAAAATTATGTTCGTACTCAAAGTTCAACATCCGTGTCATAAACCACACCCTCTCGCATGACACCACTTAGACACTAATACCCACAGCCTATCTTAAGCTATGCTAGTGATAAAACACTAAGAGCTGAGACAGTGGAAAACCAGTGAGAAACATCTAAATGTGCTATGCAGCTCATTTCTGCAACAACCGAGATATTGTTTCACAAATTTGCAATGTTACAGAGAAGACCACGACTGTGATACCTAATTCTATGAGATGAGGATAACGATACATTTACAGAGAAGACTATGACTATTATATCTAATTCTATGAGATGTGGATAATGATACAGTGACAGAGAAGACTATGACCATGATTTTCTGTGAGATGAGGATAATGATACAGTTACAGAGAAAGCTGTGACTATGATATCTAATTCCATGAGATGAGGATAAGGACAGCAAAGCCGGAAGGCTCCCCCCTGCCTATTAGACCCTTCAGACGAAGCCGGCAGGAAAACGCGAGGACAAACATGCAGCCTAGAAAAACTGTCATGGAAATTTCATAGGAAAAACTGAAAGGAGAAAATGTATTCTACAGCCTTTTAAACTGTAGAAGGGTAAAATTAACTGAACATACTGCACTTCTCCAGCATTATCCACGATATAACAGAGAGTAAAAACTTAGTTTTACATATTATTCAGCCATGGACTTGTTTAGCTGGAAATTCAAAGCAAGATACTTATCCATGCGATTTTTAAATGTTATTGTAGTGCAGTCTGCGACATTCCTGGTCAATTGTTTCAAATCAAACACGGTCGGAGAAAAAATGCTTTGCTTCGTATAACTGGAAATATTTACCGATTATTCTGTAACTGTTACCTTTAATGTAGTTTGGTCTACTGTGGGGAACTTATCAACCGCCATATTATTACGCCCTTTAAAATATTTGAATACTTGAATCAGATCGCCTCTTAGTAGTTTGAGCTTTGATAAGTTAAATAGCTCTAATTCTTATAAACGTTGCTCAATATGCTTGTTTCATACTCTGAATACAGTTCTTGTCAAGCTGCCCTCTTATTTTTCTACATCTTTCTTGCTATATGACAATCGAAACTGAATACTTCAGATGCGGACATGCTTAGGAACTGTACAAGGCAAGGATGATGTTCCCTGATCTGAATTCGAATGCTCTGCAGTAAATCCCGGCTAGTTTTTTTTATTTTACTTTTATTATTACTTTGGTGCACTATCGACATACTTTGAATAATTTGTCAGTGTTGTTACTAAATCAGTGTTTCTTGGTTTACAGCCACGAACTATTATTCACAGTGTAGCTAAATTTTCCATTTATACTCCAAAAATTAAAACATTGCATTTTGCCAGTATTAAAATCCAATTGCCAAGTTTTAGACCAGATGAACCCTTTATCAATATCTCACTGAATCATGACATAGGACCCAAAACTGAACCTTGAGGCACTCCACTCGTAACATTCATCCGGTCTGAATCCTTCCCGTTAATAACAGCTCTTTGTTTACGTTCTGTAAGCCAGCTTTCTATTCATCTTACAAAATTGCCACTCCAGAGTTTCCAGTTAATCAAGAATTCCGTTATGAGGAGCTTTATCGAATACTTTCTGAACTCAGTATGGGAAGAAGACTGAGAATTAAAAACTGACTAAAAGAATGTATGTGAATGTCGAGGGGGAAAGGAGGCAGGGGAGACCAAGGATCAAAGGAGAGAGATATCATGGGGAGGGGTAAATTGTAGGAAGGCCAGCTAAATGGCAGAGAACAGGACGACGTGGAGGCAATTTGTTTATGGTCACTCCTTACAGCAAATGTTCTGAAAATAGTGGCTCGGTATCCCCAACGGGTACCAGCATGAATTCTTGATGGGTTTCCAGAGACGTCCTGAGGAAAAAAAAAAAAATGCAAATGTACAAAATTGGAATATGGGAAAAAATCTGGCAGTGGAGAAATAATAACTTGTGTATCCATAGAATTCACGTTTGTTCACAGCCCGTCTCTTTTCTATATTTATAGGAAATTCAGAGTGAAATGTGTAACAATACTGGACAAGGGGTGTGAGGTCGACTTGGAGCTGAACCTGGAGGTATCGGGGCGGAAAAATGGTAAGAACCACTGCCTTATGGGATAAAGGCATCTGGCCATAGATGGACAGATAGACAGAATACACAGATAGATTAAATTGACTACTTTAGCTTTATCGTCTATATCAATAATACAGAGTGGACCGTAAATAGCGCTCCACTAAAATCTTCCCTGATGATATCTTGTGTGTTGGGACAGCTAAATCTGTTGGTGTGGACGTGTGTGTGAGAAGGAGAGTAGGAAATCGATAAATGTTTCAGGATAGATAGTTAACTGAGCCGTCCCCGCAACACACGGTAAATCGCCTGGCGGAGTGGAAGAAGAGCGTTATAAGTGAAAGGTGTTCCCACGGCCATGAAGAAACTCACCTTCTACGGCTATAGGTGGAGCGATATCAAGTTCACAGCAGTATCGTTCTTGCTGCGGGCTTCCCTTCTTACACCAGTACCTGCAGCTGTCTTGTGCCTCCGTCATCACCGCCGCCGACGCCATCACCACCACCACCACCACCACACCACACACACGAACCATCTGCAAAACACAAGTAACGTTAACACCTTTACTCTCCCTGCTTATCAGTTTCTATCCTGTATCATACTGTATACTCATTTTCCACTCCCACTTCCACACCCACGCCCACACCAGCGGACTGAGCCGCCCCAGCAGCACATTAGATACCATCACACGAGATTCTATTGAAGGGCCATTTAAGGACAACCCTGTACTTCACGGAGGAAAAGTTCTTACAGAGAGAGAGAGAGAGAGAGAGAGAGATTCCTGTTATAGGATACTCTTCTTACCGGTACTTTAACTTGACCTAAAATTACCATCTCTCCATATCGAGGTTTGAGCTGTAACAACATACTGATAAAACCTCTCCGTCCTGAATGAGTTTTAGCAGAGGATTAACACTACAGTATGATGCTAGTCACGAAGAAGTGCTGTGGAGGGGATGAGGAGCCGTGGCATTGTCTTTTCCTGCACTGAGCTTCGCAAAATAAGCTGCAAAAGGGGGGGGGGGGGAACTGGTCCAGGTTAAGGTGAAATACCAACACTTACAAACGCATTTACACCCGTATTCTTGCAGGTTAAGGAAACTCCCTAACACCATTTCCTAAGCGAATCATTGGCCTATGTTCATTACTTCTGACTGTCTTCTGTGTTA
The DNA here is from genome assembly GCF_032717465.1 of Coenobita brevimanus. NCBI lineage: Eukaryota > Metazoa > Arthropoda > Malacostraca > Decapoda > Coenobitidae > Coenobita > Coenobita brevimanus. The sequence continues at coordinate 1,643,929 of NC_137004.1, read as the reverse complement.
CATTAATCCTTTCAGTATCGCAATTCGCTGCATAATTAATGAACAAATGATATTAATCAGCCATATCAAAAAATAAATCGCTAAAGAACAGGTGTTAGGGAGCTTCCTCAACCAATGAGAATACGAGCATTAGTGTCTCCAAGCGATTTTATTCACGTTAGTATAGACTATGGTAGCTACCCAACGTGAAGGGCCAGGCAGGTAGTTATGGACTTACGTGTGGAAGATGGGCCAGCGAAGTGGAGCCAGGATTCCGGGGGATGTAATGGTGAGTGAATGAGTGTGTGTCCCAGTTCACTGGACGTGGCATTGATTAATTCTCACTATACCATATATATTTTTTCCTTACTTTCTGGACCCTACCTCACCCTACCTGGAGATGGGGTGATGATGAAGATGATGATGATGATGATGATGATAATGGATAGGCTGTTGGAACTGGAGGTGTTAGATACGGTCTGCAATAACCTCTTAACTACCAGAGGTTCATGTTAAGGTTAATTAAATTGTCTGGAGTTAACGAAAATAATGGAAATATTTTAGCTCATTACAGACCCTATATACTTTCCATTTTAACTAGTGTTAGTCTATTATTACAACTCAGAGAGGCAGTAATTCTAGGCCAAGTTAGAGTAAAATGGACATAGTGATGATGGCGTTCATGTACGGTAGACTATATATGCATCCCAGGAAGCTCGAAGTGGTCTGTCCCAAGATTTTTTTCCTCTCCTCTGGACTCTACCTCATGCCATTATAGGGTAAGAAAAAAGGTTTAGATGATGATGATATGATGATGATGATTAGCACAACTACACTAAAAAGTACGCTATCGTAGTGAAGGGATTTAGTAGTAGTAGTACAGTAATAATAGTGGTAGCAGTAGTAGTAGTAGTAGTAGTAGTAGTAGTAGTAATAGTAGTAGTTTTTTCTTTTTATGCTAGGAAGAAGGAACAAAAGGCCACGAGCCCGCAATAACTGTTCCTTCCAAGGAAAAACAAAGTACAAGAGAGAGCCAAATTCAAGATCTGATCATTTCAAGATGCCTGGACACGCCGCGTTTGAAAGACTGGAGAGCATAGCTACCAGGAAATACAGACAGAGGGAGACAGTTCCAGAGTTGACCTGTTCCAAAAATGAAGGACTGGGAGTAACGGTTAACTCTTGCATTAGAAAGTTGGACAGAAAAAAGATTAGTGTTTGCTGCTAGACGGGTGCTACGCGACCGTCGTAGAAGTGGAGGAGTGCATGCAGACAGTTCAGAGGAGCAATGACCATTGAAGCAGTGATAGAAAAGTGATAAAGGTGCAACAGTGCGGCGAAGAGACAGAGGCTGAAGGGAGCCAGTAACAGGAGGAGAGTTAATGAGACGAATAGCCTTTGACTCCACCCTATTGAGAAGAGCTGTATGCGGGGAGCCTCCCCACACGTGAGAGTTGTACTCTACACAGGGGCAGATAAAACCCGTGTATAGAGTCAACAATTGTGCAGGGGTAAAGAAGGCACTGAGTCGGCTTAGCACACCTAACCTCTTGGAAGCAGATTTTACAAGAGATGTAATATGATCTTTCCAAGACAAGTCCCGAGTGAATGAAACCTCAAACATGTTCACGGATGATGCAGGATTAAGCTGAATATTATTAAACATCAGTGGGTACACCTGTGGAAGTAGTAGTAGAAGTTGCGATAGTTATAGTAGTAGTAGGTGAAACCTCGAGGCTCATTTGGATGTGAACCCAGTGGACTACAGACTGACGCTGCTCCCTTATTCCTCCTTTTGAAGGATATAGGGATGAGACTGAAGGACGTTTGTATAACCAGACAGCTCCACCACCCGGTCATATCGGTGCCACCACGTGAAGGCGTCTCTCCAGCACCAGTGAAGGAGTAACTACAATAATGTGACCACTAACCATGAAGCTTTGGTGAAGACGGTGAACTGAGCCTGGAAGCTGAGCCGAGAGTGTTGTTGTGATTCCAGCCACCAGCACTTATATATTCCTTACTCCATCCCACCCCATCCCACCCCAACCCCCATTCTTACACACCCACCCTAACCCACATCCTTACTCACACGCACACCCCACCAGCACTTAAAAATAAACCCCATCCCACCCCTCCCGTCGCTCACCCTTACACAGGGATTGCACATTCAACCCACACGCACTTCCCCACCTCACCTTACCCATCACCCTGACACACCCACCCCAACCCACACTCTTACCTATATCTACACCCCACCAGCACTTACATACACATCCCATCCCACCCCACCCCACCCTCAACTCTCACACACCCATCGCACATCCAATCCACACCCACCTCTGCACCCCCATCCCACCCAACCCACTCTTCACCCTTACACACCTATTGCACATCCACCTCCCTATTCCACCACACTCCTCACCCATACCAACCCACCCTAACTCACACCCTTACCCATATCTACATCCCATCACACCCCACCCCTTACCCTCACACACCCATCCTAGCCCACACCTTCACCCACACTCACATCCCCACACCAAACCACCCCACCCATACCCACATCCTCTCCCTACACCAACCCTTACACACCCACCCCAACCCACACCAATCCACTCCAGCCCATATGCACCCACACCAACCCTCCCCCTCCCCCATCCGCCCCAACCCACACCCACCAATCTCCACCCATACACGCACATCCGAACACACACCCACACATATACACACACCCCAGCCCACATCCACCCACCCCCACCAATGCACTCTCACCCCAACCCACATCCACCCACCGTCACCTATACACACCCACCCCAACCCACACCCACGCACCTCCACCCATATGCACTCGCCCCAACCCACATCCACCCACCCATACCCATACGCACCCATCCTTACTGCACTCACCCACCTACACCCACACACACACAACCCAATACCCCCACCCCCACCAATAAACGCCAACCCTCACCCCCACCTATACACACCCACCACAACCCACATCAACGCACTCCCACCCATAAACACCCACTCCAGCCCACACCCACTCCAACCCACACGAATACCCCAATCTTCATCCCGACCCATTCACACTTACACATACTCCTACACTCACTTCAACCCACCCACCACCCACCCCACCCTCACCCTTAATTACCCCTTCCCCACCCTCCTCTCACCCCCATCCCTATCATGTGTACAAGCAGTGTGTGTGTGTGTGTGTGTGCATGACTAGCGGGCTCTGAAGCCGTTCCTAGTTATGTAAGTTTTTGTGCATCGCAAGCAACCAGGCCAACTCAAAAATATAATCACTCTGGGAAAACTTTCATAAGTGTTTTCCTTGTCACAAAAATTTATTTTATTTTCTGTTAGACACATATGCAATAGCCCTTTTTTTTTTTTTTTTTTAATCCGACGAAACTGAATTACCCTCACGATCTGAATATTAAGTCGTGGTTGCGTGTAATTTGATGCTTACTTTGAGGTAAGAATGAGTCTCCTTTGTTACTAGTTAAGTCTGCCTTCAAATCTGACTACACCTGGCCGACAACCGAGCTTAAAGGTAAAGGTAAAGTGTAAAGTGGGGACAGGAGCCATGAGGCACTTAGCCGCGGTGTTCATCTCTGTAACTTTGAGCCTGTGGTGGTTTATTCACCCAATAACCTGGGTTACAAGCCACTACATCATCTAGGTTACCATAGCTTCCCCACCTATGTGTTACACTAGGTACTTATTTTACCTACCTACTGACAAGGGATGGATGGACACCTGCGTTGAGTGACGGCAGCTGCCCGGGCAAGGATTCGAACCGTGGCGGTAATGGGCAGGCAGCTTCGCAGTCATCGATGCTGACCCCCTCAGCCGCCACGGCGATAAGGGGGGTAGGGATATCTGCCATGTGAAAACAAACCGACTACATGAAAATGACCCAGACCGCCACCTCTAGGAGACACTGGGCGAGTCTACAAAGTTAAACAGTTTTGAACCGATTTGAACCAGAGTTAGTGGAAGTGTATAGAGTTGGACAAGACAAAAATAGTCCAATTTTGAAGGCAGTTCGTCGAAAGCAAATGTACAGGGCAAAATAAAATATTCGGTTCGTAGATCAGTTGCAAGACACGGATGTTGCACTCTCTGAGTGCTTCTTCTTGTTCCTCCTAATTTTCCTTCAGTGTATACGAGTACCTTTATGTAGTTCACTTATTCCACGATAATACGCAAAGGTTAAAAATATATTTCCAGTGCAAATTAATTTCCAGTACCAATTAAGTCCTCTGGACTACATTTTTCTGGAGCAGCAGCAGCAGCAGTAGTAGTAGTAGTAGTAGTAGTTGTTGTTGTTGTTGTTGTTGTAGCCTGTGGTTCGTCTAAAACGTGAACCCAGTGGACTGCAGACTGAAGATGTCATCCTCTTGCAGTCCACCATCCTCCTTTGGGGGGATAGGGAGTGAACTGAGGAACGTTTGAATACCCGGGCAGTGGCGCAACCCAGCTATATCAGTGCCACCACGTGAAGGCATCCCTCTCCAGCACCACATTTTTCTGTAGAACATAAGATAGAACATCAATAATTGCCAAATTCCCTACAAGCAGCCACATCTTCCTCTTGTCTCTCATTGCTCTTCAACTTCCACGTATTTTTCCATGTGATAGTATTTGGTGCACTACATCGTTTTGCTGTGACCTGACCTATAATTGACATACTGTATCTCCAGCCTTACTGCTGAGTTGCTATGGTATATTAACGGTGGAATATGATGATAGTCATGAGCAAGTGCTGTACTCTTTTTACTCTAATTTAAATCTGTCATCTCTCCATCTTCACTGCTGAGTTGTAAAAATATTTTAACACTGGTTAATGATGCTAGTCAAGAAGTGCTGTACTGTACTCGTTTTACTCTAACTTGGCAAAGTTAGTCATCTCTCCGTCTTAACTGCTCAGTTGTAACAATATTGTAAACTAGAGTATGGAGCTAGTCACGGAAAGGTGCCACAGAAAGGGTGTGGCCCCGTAACGCCGTCTTATCCAGCCAGTGAGCAACGTGAATATTAATAAGCTATAAGAGGACGAAAATCTGCCTCAAATTAAGGTTAGAGAACTATAGCAACGGGAATTTTGTACAGTAAATGATACCATACAAAGAGGAGGCCACAGTTTTTTCACCTTTTTTTCTTCTCTCTTGTTTTTCACCCTCCAGTACGTCCGGGTTCAAATTTCGGCCATCTTTGATTTCTGAAAATTATGAAGTATGTTCAGTTATGTTCAACTGTTTGATTTGTTCATCGTGGACCACAGAGGAAAGCATTGTACAGAGAAAATGATAATGTACAAGGGGATGGTCACTTTTTCTTTTCACAGTTCAATTCGTCTCATTCAAACTGCGGCCATCTCAGGTTTTCTGAAAAATATGATGCGTTCAGTTATGTTCAACTTTTGTTCTGTTCGTCTTGGACAGCAGAGCAGACCAATGTACAGTCTCACCAAAAGGTATCCAAACACAGTGAGCATCATGCATTTTGAAATACAGGGGGGTTCATAAATAGCGCTCCATTAGAGACTCAAGTGATGGTGCCTTATGTGTCGTACGAATGATCAGTCTGCTGGTGTGGGCTTGGGTATGGCAGTGGGTGTAGGAAATGAATTTATAAAGGAAGGTCAAGGTAGACACTGAAAACACTGAACCGTCCCGTAACACACAAGAAATTAATCATCCCATGGAGTGGAACAGGAGCGCTATATCTGGACCAGCTTGTGTATAACCAAAAAATCAGAAAACACCTTACGTCTTGTGTATACCTATCACCATTGCACCATGCAAGATTGTACCATGCACCATTGCACTATACGCCATTGTACCGTACACAGTTGCATCATATTCCTTTGTACCATGCACCATTGAACTATATACCATCGTACAACACACCATTGCACCATATGTGACTGAATCCCTACGCCATTGCACTATACACCATACATTATTGTACCATGCACCATTGCACCATACACCATTGCACCATACACCATTGCACTATATACCATTGTACCAAACACCATTACACCATACACCTTTGCACCATTTACCGTTGTACCATACATATTATACTCTTATACCATACACCATTGCACCACTCAGCGTTTAACTATTAATTATTGCACCACAGACAGTTGCGCTGTTCACCATTGCACCATAAACCATTGTGCCATACATCATTGTACCATTCCACTTAACACCATTTCACCATTCCATTATATACGATTGCACCATACATTATTGCATCATATATTATTGCACCATACACCATTGCACCATACACCATGCACCATTGCATAATACATTATTGCACCATCCGACACTGCACCATTCATCATGGCACCATACAGCTTTGTACCATATATTATTGCACAATACACCATTGCACGATACATTTTTGCAGAATACACCTTTCCACCCTATACCATTGCGCAGTACATTATTGCACAGTACACAATTGCACCATACACCATTGAACCACTGCATCATACAATATTGCACCATACACCATTGAACCATTGCATCATGCAGTATTGCACCATACTCTGTTGAAACATTGCACCATACGCCATTCCAGCACACATTATTGCATCATACACCATTGCACCATTCATCATTGCACCATTCACCATTGCACCATGCACCATTGCACCTTACACCATAGCACTATACATTAATGCACCATACACCATTGCGCCATACAACACTGAATCATTGCACCATACATTATCGCCCCATACACCATTGAACCATACATTGCTGCACCAAACATTGTTGTACCATTCACCATCTCACCATGTATTATTGCACAATACATCGTTGCACCATACATTATTATATCATTGCACCATACATTATAACACTATACACCATTGCACCATACGCCACTGCACCATACATTATTGCACCATACACAAACCCACCATCCATTATTGCACCATACACAAACCCACCATCCATTATTGCACCATGCATTATTGTGCCATGCACCATTGCGCCATACTTTATT
>NC_137004.1:1549406-1631906 GCF_032717465.1 Coenobita brevimanus | reverse complement strand
ACGTACTAAATTGTGTCGCTTAATGTATGTTAGATTTAAGCTAGGGTGCATGTATGTTTAGGTCATGGCTGTACAGTGTATTTTTCTTTGGGTTAAATTCATCAATCAGTCACTTTACTAGTAAGGTAAAGGGTAGCAAATACTTGCAAGTAATATTTCAGAGGATAGAGGAGAGTACTGCCCATATATTCCCATTTCCTAGTGTATGATTTAGCAATTGGTAATTGTGAAGGAGATGGGACCTCTTTCCTGTTATTATGTAATTTTTACGATTTTTTTGGTAAATTCGTACATGTGGGGAAACATGAGTTTTGTGGTTCTGTTATCGTTTCAACCCCTAATGGAATTCATTATTTTTCTGTTCTCTAATGGAGAGTTCTCCCAATGACAAGAATTTTGAATACCAGTTACTTCAGTTAAATCAACACATCCTCATATAGGTTAGTTTGGATTGGTTCAATTGATTAGGGTAGGTTAAAAAAAAGAAAAGGAAGTGAGGTTAGGGGCTTCAACAATAATTTTACCAGTTTTGTGGGTAAAAACATGGTTTTTGAGATTATGGAAATATGTTTATCAGTACCCGTATTTGATTTTGACATTTAGGAAGGAGGAAAATATGGAAGCTGAAAAACCAAGTAGTAAGGGATGCCTTCTATAGCGAGTTGAGGAGAGTGGTGGCTGAACAGGGAGCTGTAGACAGAGGCATTAATGAACAGTACAGAGCCCTGAAGAACAATTTCTTGAGAGTTACTGATGTAACATGCAGCTGGACAAGAGGACCACCAAGACATAAAGTAACTTGGTGGTGGGATGAGGGTTTAGAAGCTGCAATTAAGGAGAAAAGTAGGCTTTTCCGGGAATGGAAGAAGGGTGGCTGCCAAACGTAGGGCTAGAAGAGAGATATGCAGGGCAAAGTCTGAGTTGCAGAGACAATTACTTGATAACCTAAATCATGGGGAAAGGAAAAATATATTTAGGGTGGGAGGTCAGGTGAAGAGGGATAATCGGGATATCATAGGTGAGCAGTGTGTGAAGAATGATGAAGGAAGGGTAGTGGTGAACAGTGAGGATATTAACCCCTTAAACGCAGATCGTCGCATTTGCGACGCTCGCCAAAAAGGACATAACGGCGGAGCATCACATTTGCGATTCAAGTTAATTTTGAATAAACGCGGGCAAGGATGTTCCAGCTGGTATTGTCTATCAGTACCACCACCCTTTAGCTACAATTAGCATACTTTACCTTTGTACTACTGACCTCCGTTGTTGCCAAGTATCACGTTTTTTTTCCCCTCTTCCCCCCCCCCCCACCATGGCCCGGCCAGCCTGGCTGTGATACATGGCAGCGCTCTGACTGCTCAGAACTGTAAATCTGCGCTCTCCTCTCACAAGCAGTTTATGCTAATAGGAAACGCTTGTTTCCTCAGTTGTAACACTAGCTTTTTTTCGCACGGTTTGCCCCTGTTTAGCATCAGTTTACCGCAGGCTTTCAAAGTGACATTATGGCAAGTTCTAGCTCTTCCGAGTCAGTGCGAGCGGCCGACAGGAACGAGAATAAAGTGATGGGCGTAAGGCAGAATAAAAAGCGTGCCGCGGTGATCTTTTGGGAAGTAATATGATTGAAAATAATGTAGTATACATGTTTTTAGCTGTGAAAATGGAAATGATTGTTGAGTGACGGGAAGACCGCCGCCGCGCTGCATGTCGGCCGTACGCTTCGTTGATTTTAGCCTTATTTTCAGTGCTTATTGTACAAATACGGATTCCAAACTACCTGTACGTTGTAGTATAAAGTTTACTGTGACAGAATGAGGCTGTGGTAGAGGGGAAACCGGGTTGCTGGGGGTGTGAAAGTGAAGATTTGGTTACCCAACTATGTAAGTCTCCACAAGTCCTTGGGTAGTCCACGAAGGCTCAACACCTGTCTCTGGAGAAAGCTGAATGTAAGTACTATCTGCCATACCAAGTATAATGTTCTAGGGTTAATCTCTGATTTTTGGTTAATATTTTCCTACAGGTACTCAGACCGCGATACAACCCCGCCACCCGGGGGGGGTCGGCTGTCCATGGCCGCGCATTAGGGGTTAAGCACAAGTAACAATAAAAATTAACTTTGTCATAAACTTGGTTTGTTTATGATAACTATTTAGTTGATCAAACCGTAATGTCAAAAGGATCAAGTTGGTCAAAATTGTCCTTAACCACACCCCCAATCACAGTTGACACCATTTTAAGTAAAGCCACCTGGACTTGGACCCACACCTGAATTATTGTTGACAAGAAAATAGACACCATGTAAATTTTTAATTATCTGATTAAACTAACTGACCAAGTCATAACATTTGGAGTTTTTTCTGACCAGACCAGTAGCAGGAGTGCATACAAATTTGCCCCGACCCCACTCCCCCACCTCCAGCGCCATCACCACCACCTTTCTATGGGTGAAGAGAGTTCAGGTCTAGGCACTTTGATTACTATGGTACTTGACTTTGACTTAGACTATTCTCCTGACAGGAAGGAAACTAGGTTGGCTATTTTGTATTTTGTCCTCCAAATATATGTATACAAAACTCTTAAGTAAAAAATGTTTTGTCCTCTTGGAGACATTTCCTTTTATGTAAAAAAAAAAAAAAAAAGTCTCCACTCTGCACTTTTGAGCAACTCTATAATTTTTTGACCAACTCTGAACCAAACATTGGGGAGGGTAGCCCCCCACCTCTCCTCCTGGTTAGGCCATCCCTGCCTCAGCCTCATGTTAAATGCTGGCTTTTCTATTTAAACACTTGAAAAGTGATGGCAGGAATGGGAAAGCCATTACAAGGAATTGCCATGGTACATTGACAGAAAATCAGACCAGAACCTTACCAGGAGCAACACCATCACTGACTGGCCACAGTAAATGACATGCCTAGGCCCAGCCGCCAATTGGCTATGCTTAACTTGCCATGTAGGCCTAGTGGTTTCACCATCAACTCAGGAAGCAGGAAGTCAACACACTGCAAACAAGATATATGATGAAGTACACTACTGTATTCATATGTTGTTTATGAGTGTTATATCCATTATTTTTTTTTTTTTCTGATGGAAGTGTTGCAGAAGAAAAGATGTTTTTACAGGCAGTATCTGCCTTTAGAACACCTGCCAAATAACTGGATTGAGTATGGCTGAAGAGAGAATTATACCAACCTAACTTCACCTATGCAAATAGTACTATAACTCTAAAAATTAAAAAGTCGGACACTAAACAGACAGAACCAAATAAAAAGAATGTTTACTACATTGAGTCCATACCTGTCGGTACGAAACATTGGTATAGAAGTTAAAATAAAGTCTTAATACTCTCTTATAGGTCAGTTGTTTAGGCTTAGAGAGAAGAAATTGCAGTAGCTAGTTTTGAAAATATTAGCCTAAAGTTTATATAGTTTGGTAGCTTCTACAGTGAGGTAAGGTATCAGTAGCTAGCTGTAGTGGGTGGTGTATGTGAAAACAAAGACCATCACCATACACTGTTTAGGTAGGTCTTCCATGACTGAGTATTTATCATCTTTAGTCTTCCTGCTTTTCTTTTATAATTTTTAACTGTTAAAATAGTTTTGTTAGATGCAACCTAACAAACATGAGAGTACAACTTTCATGTGTGGGGAGGCTCCCCACATACAGCTTTTCTCAGCAAGCCAGAGTCAAAGGCTTTTTGTCTTATTATCTCTCCTCCTCTTACTGGCTCCCTTCAACCACTGTTTCTTCGCCGCACTGTTGCATCTTTATCTTTCTTCTATCACTACTCCAGTGGTCGCTGCTCCTCTGAACTGTCTGCTTGCATCCCTCCACCGCTACCGCAGGCGTGTAGCACCCATCTAGCAACAAACTCTCTTCCCTTTTCTGTCCAACTCTCTAATGCAAAAGTTCCATTACTCCCAGTCCTTCATGTATGCAACAGGTCAATTCGAACTGTCTCCCTCTGTTTGTATTTCCCACTGCCTATGATCTCCAGTCTTTCAAGGGCACTGTATCTAGGCATCTCAAAATGAATGGATCTTGAATTTGGCCCTCTGTTATCTTTTATTTTTTATTTATATATTTATATATATATTGTTTTTTTGAGGGGAGGAGCAATCTTGCGGGCTCCTGGCCTTTGGCTCCATCTTTTTGCATTAAAAATTATATATATTTAGCAAACAGCCTCAAAAGGACCAACAGGTCTGTTGTTGTTTCCTTTCCTTTGTAAGTGATTTCTCAGATATTTTGTGGGATTTTCTTTTTCTTGGCTAAATTTAAGTAACAAATTCCAGTCAGATTCATAGTACAATATTATATTATTTCCTAGGTACCACCAAATTACTTGATTCAGCTGCAGGATATCTCCTGGCTCTGAATGGGTTTTATAGCCTGTATTAGTGTATTTTAGTTAGACCCATTTCACTGTACCCCAACTTTATTTTAGCAGTTTCCATACACTTTTGTTCAGCGCCAGGAAACTTTTGGATCTACATAAGGTTTATAGATATATCTCTATTAAATGAAGTCCTTCCATTTTTAAGCTGCTGATTTGTTAGCATCAGCTTTTCATAAAAAGTTTTTCTGGGTTCATTATATATGTATATATATATATATTTTTTTAATAATAATCCAGAACCAGCAGCATGTTTTGCTTAAGTTATTTCATCTGAAGTTACATATTCCCTGCCCACACTATAGACTTTAAGTAAGGACTAGCTGAAGCTTTACAGTAATATAGACCAGTATGCACTGTATTTGTATATTTCCAGACCCAGCCCAGTCAAAGGAGGAGTTGCTGATGCTAACTGTTGGGGAGATTGTCCAAGAGCTGATCAAAGCCCAAAAGGAACAGCGTGATGTCAATCTCAATAAACTTAAAACTAGGATATCTTCCAAATACGGCCTTCATTCATCTCCTCGGCTTGTTGACATCATTGCAGCTGTGCCCCAGGAGTACAAGAAAACTTTGGTCCCCAAACTGCGAGCTAAACCAGTCCGCACTGCATCTGGGGTGAGCAGTTTTATTCTTATTTTTGTGATGTATTGAAGGGTTAATAACAGATATTTTTTTATCTTTGTTAAATACAAGAAACCCTTGCTTCATCAGACTCCTGATATAATGAATTTTGAATGTATCGTATGCCTCTGAGCCCACCTAATTGAGGATGTGCCGATAGTATCGGTATCTGCCTTTTTTTTTTTTTTTTTTTTTTTTTTTTTTTTTTTTGGTAGTATCGGTATCGGCAAGGTAAAAATACAGTAAGACCTCACTATAATGGAGTAATTGGAGCCCCAACCATTCCAAAAAATGCTAAATTCCGATAAAAGCGACATCCGGACTTCCCCCAGCTAACTCGGACTTTTTCCATTATATCAGACATTAGTCCAGATCGCACGAACGATTTTTAAACTGTTTTGACTACCATTTCGGTACTGTACTGTGGTATACCTTCGTTACATTAATCAATTGGTACAATATATACAATAATACTGTACTGTACACTGATAAACATGTCTTTTATTCACCTTATTGTGGTGAACATAGCTGAAGTGGTCAGGCAGTCCAGACTGCTTCTGGCTTTATTGGACTTTTTCCGATATATAGGAATTTAGTCCGGTAGCTCCTCGAGTCCGATAAAAGCAAATTCCGATCTATTGAAGTCTGTTATATCGAGGTTTTACTGTATGGCCAATACTCCGATACTTTTCTGGTTTATAATGTGATTCAAGACACTCATGTTTCATGACACTGATAAACAGATGGTTATGATATTATATTATATTAAATTATACAGTAATTACATGTATGATTTAACATTATCATATACTGTATTAATATTATATATCAATTACTATATTTCTCCTGCATTAACAACACTCACGTTACTGGCATCAAATAAATCAAAATAAAATCAGATAAAATCAAAATAAAAAAGTCTTGGTATCAGTATTGGTATCGGCAAAGTATCTGCCATTTGTTAGTATCGGAGTATCAGTATCGGCCGAAAAGTGGGTATTGGTATTGGTATCAGTATCGTCCATCACATGGCACTTCCAAACTGCTGGCAGTATGTGGGATGACTCACAATACAGTTCCCAAAGTTGCAGTTTCTCCCTCCCAGTTGCTTAGGTTGGAGATTTGCTGATGGGAATAAATGATGAGTTGTTCTATTTGGGGGCTACTTCTGGTAGGATTGGGCGGGACCAGAATCACTGGATGCACTACGACACGTGGTCAGCCTCAGTCTAGCCATGTCTTCATTGTATTCAGACTATCGTGTTTGCGTCTCATGTCTCCCAACTTTGCCAAGTGTTTTCTGTTGTGAAGAATGGCTTCTAGTAAGGAATCTTCCACTACCTCTTTTTCTGAGAAAGCCAAGAGGAGGAATCTTTCCATCGCTGAGAAGCTTGTGGTGACTGAGGCCCATGAGAAAGGCATCTTTGCTGAGAGTGACGTTAAGTGAAAATCCAAACAGCGAACAGCCTACATGATGAGTGGGAGTGTAAGCAGTGTACAGCCATCTGTATAGATACAGTGTACAATACATGTGTTTCGTACTCTTGATACTCCAACCCGGCCTGAAATTGCCTTCTCCCCGTCATGACTTGGGAGTAGTAATTGATTATATAGTAATACAGTACAGTACTGTTCTAGTCATGAAGAAGTTCTATGACGAGTATGTGAAACAAACTGCAAAAAGGCAAAACTATGGGCCAGGTTTGTGTAAAATGGGTTTAATTTTCATTTACAGTTCAGACTTTGGTACTGTAGTCATTTATTTCCAGTCATGTGTTTGAATTCCCACCTGGGAGGATGACCCTCGGATTTATCGAACTTCAGATTTACTGAACCAGGCTTTCCTCCAATTAGTTCAATATAGTAAGGGTCTACTATATCCTGAAGAATCATTCTGTGATTGATAGATAATATTTGACTCAGATCATAGATGAGCAGTATGTGAGGAATGATGAAGGAAACTTAGTGATGGACATGAAGATATTAAAGACACCTGGAGAGAGTGGGTTGAAATTAAGAGGGAATGAATGAGGCAGGGATGTGTACTGTCACCAGACCTGTTTAAGCTAAATGGCCAGAAAGTCATGGAGGAAATTGAGCACCTGAAAGGTATTAAGGTTGGAGGAAGGAATGTGAACAGTTTGAGGTATGCTGATGACACTGTGCTGCCGGCAGATAGTGAGGAGAGTCTACAAGCATTATTGGATGGACTGATGGAAGCATGTCAGAGAAGGGGTTTGAAGATTAGCATCAGAAAAACAGAAGTAATGGGGATAACCAAGAAACAATAGACACTTGATATCAAAATCAGTACAAGAGGACATACAATTGAAAGGAAGAATATGATATTTATGGTGGCAAATCAGATGAAGAGGGAAAACAGGGATTTCATGGTGAGCAGTGTGTGAAGAATGATGAAGGAAAGGTAGTTGTGAACAATGGGGATATTAAAGACACTTCGAGAGAGCATTACAACTGGTTGTTGAATGAGGAGTTTGACTGCAACAAAGAAGGTTTTGAGCCAGCGGATGTGGTGTTTGGCCCTTGACCTTTGATTGACGGTGCAACTGTGAGCAGGGCAACAGTAGATGATGTATATGGAAAATACATCATCTACTGTTACTCTTATCTTTCTGTTGGTGAGATAAGAGGAAATCAGTGGAACAAAAAATGATAGGCCATAGCAAGGGGGTCTTGTTAGCAGAGAATGGTGCCACTTACTGTCAGAAACTTTAGAAATATCAAGGGCTACTGCCATAAGTTTCTCCATGTTGGTCAATTGCCTGAGGTATGGTATGAGTCAAGAGATTAAGTATGTCAACAGTGGATCTTTCGTGGTGAAAACCATACTGTTTGTCACTAATTAAGTTGTTGGATTCAAGATGTAATAATGTGCTTATTAGTAACAATCTCAAATACTTTACCAAGAGAAGATGTGATCAGAGGAACTTCCTCTCTTTGGAATTGGGTGGATTGGCTTCTTTCCAAGAATCGGAATGAAAGAGTACGAATGCATAGTCTGAGTAATTTAGCTAAAACAGGAGCAAGTTCTGGGGAACACTTTTTCAAAACGATTGGAGGAATTCCATCTGAACCTGGAGCTTTGTTGTTTGGTAAATTGTTTAAGATGGATTTCTTATATCTAGTTTACATCTTTAGTGGACCAATTTTGGGGAACGGGCATTCTGACTGACTTCCTCTGAGGTAGAATTTCTGGCAGACATACTGACAAAGATGTCCACTTTTTCACAAGGGTCATTTGTAGTGTTTCTGTCTGAAGATTTTTTAGGGGGAATGGGTGATGACCTGTTTATTACTGAAAGAAATGAAAGTTAACCAGAATATTCTGGTGTTATTAGGGTTCTTTAATATTTTGGATACTTGGTTGTGAAGAAAGTTTGATTTGGCAAGATTTATTACTGTTTTTGCATGGTTTCAGACAATTTTAAATTGACTAAGGGATTCATTTTTTTTTTTTTTTTTTACTTTAAGTAAAAGGTATATGGTGGTAGGTGGGGGTGCTCACCATCCACTCACTCATTGTAGTGCTGCTTTGGGTGTTTGCCCTTCCCTGTCTTTCTTTCCTTCATTCTTTCCCCTTCTTTCTGCCTAAGGATGACGTTACACTCCCTTTTCTGTCTTTCTTTCCTTCATTCCTTCCCCTTCCTTCTGCCTATGGGTGACTTTACACAGAGTGACGAGCCAAATGGTTCCCTGTACACTAGGAAACCATTCACTATGCTGGGTGGTAACCATATAACCAAATTATGGCACCTGGTGGCTTATTGGGTAATTAAGGCACTCCAGTTGGATTGAGCTGTTGTAGGTTTATATCCAGGGGATGGTTCAGGTTTATTGCGTACGTAATGCCACTCAGGGATGAGTGAGGCTGGTCACTCTCATCTTAAATGTCAGGACCTACTTGCCTAGCCCCAGGCTCCTACACTTCTCATGGGGCAACATAGGATTGGATGATGGATGGATGGATGGAAAAGTTACATGCTATGGATTTTTGGGTCTTTGTTCTGGCACGATTGCTGTTAAGCCATTATGTATTAATTCATTAATGTGGTTCTGGGTAGAATTGATGTCAGTGGAGAGGAAAGCCTGTCATGGAATATCAGCAAGATAATTTTTAGATCCATCCCAGTCTGTCTTATCAAAGTGCCATCTGGTCACCCTGACTGGTTCAGAACAGGGAGGTTTGGGGCAGCTGACTAAGGAGGCTTTGATGAAATTGTGGTCAGAGGATCCAAGTGGTGATAAGAGTTGGCACTCTTTTATACTTAATATTTGTTGTATCTGTATTTAATATCTGTTATAATCTGGCAGATAGGGCACTCATCATCCACTCACTCGATGTAGTGTTGCTATCAGATGTCTACCCTTTCCTCTCATCCCTCTTTTCCTTCCATCCTCTTATGTCTTTACTTCATACTGTCCTCATCCTTCTGCCTACGGGTGACTTTACACTCCCTCTTTTGTCTTTCTTTCCTTCATTCTTTACTGTTCCTTCTGCCCATGGGTGACTCAGCACTGAGTGACAAGGTGAATGGTTTCCTGTACACCAGGAAACCATGTACTACACTGGGTGATAAACATATAACCAAATGGATTAGTGGGTAATTGTGACACTCCAGTTGGATTGAGCCTGTGTAGGTTTATATCCAGGGGGTGGTTGGGGTTTATTGCTCACGTTATACCACCCAGGGATGAATGAGGCTGGTCACTCTCATCTTAAATGCCAGGACCAATTTGCCTAGCCCCAGGTTCCTGCGCTCCTCATGGGGCAGTGTAGGATTGGATGATGGATGGATGGATGGTATGGAAGGTTTTGCCTATGATATGGAATCAAGATTCCAGAGTCTTGAATGGTGATTGAGTAAGACTGTGACCCATTTCATTGATTATGCTGCTGTATAGTCCTCCTCCTGTTGTATTTTCCCCTACTCCTACTTTCTGGATCCCGATTTACCTCATTTTTGGATAGGAAAAGAGGTTAGAATTATGTTGTTGATGATGATGAAGCTGATGATGTTCTTATTGGCAGATAGCAGTGGTGGCAGTGATGTGCAAACCCCACCGGTGCCCACACATCAACATGACAGGCAACATCTGTGTATACTGCCCAGGTGGCCCAGACTCTGACTTTGAATACTCAACACAGAGCTATACAGGGTATGAACCTACATCCATGAGAGCTATAAGAGCAAGATATAACCCTTACCTGCAAACTAGGCACAGAGTAGAACAGGTAAGTTGAGGAAATAGTGTTCTGTAGCTCTTATTTATTTATTTTTTTCATTCCATTAGTTTCTCTGTGGATTAGGCCTATCTTTAACTTCTGTTTTCATGATATGCAAAAAAAATTTCATTTATAATGTAATTTAACAGCATTTGGAAAGAAGGTAAGAAAGTTAAGATGGGGCAGATGCCATGTTGCGTTTAGTTTTGGCGCTCATTTCTGTAACTTACGCCTTTGTACCAAGAGTGGGTTATTCACCCACTTTCTTGGGATACAAGGCCATTGCATCATTCAGGTTATGCCAGTTACCTTCCTGCGTACTCATTTTACCTACATGTTTTGCTTAGCAACTCACAAGCGGTAGATGGACACCTGAATCGAGCATTGTAATCCGCTCCCATCAGGATATGAACCCTTTCGCTATAAGGTCAGCAGCTTTGTAGACATTAGCACAAATCACTCTGACACCATGGTGTTAAATAAGAAATAGATTGGAGCTGTCTCTACTCTCTTAAAGAAATTATTGGATCACCTGTTTTTCAGACATAGCCAAGGTCTAGAAATGACACCAACAGTTTTCTCTTTTACTACTTCATAATTGTTACAGTTTTGCTTTAATTTAGGGTATGTTAGCACAGCTTGACAATATTTATACCCACAGCTTCGTCAGCTAGGCCACAATGTTGACAAGGTGGAATTCATTATCATGGGTGGAACATTCATGGCACTTCCTGAAGATTACCGAGATTACTTCATCCGAAACCTCCATGATGCTCTGTCAGGCCACTCCTCGTCCAGCGTCTCTGAGGCTGTCAAATTTTCAGAACGTAGCAACACAAAGTGCATAGGTTGGTTGTGTTCTCCTGTTTCTTCATACAGCACGTACAAATTATACTCAAACCTTGATTTAAGGGACTAAATGGGGAATCAATTTGTCCCTTACTTGAAAATGTCCATTGTTTTACCACATATAAAGACAGTCTTATTATGAATGCAATGATTGTTTCACCTATCTTACGTATTTATATGATTATGAATATTATTTTACAGTTACTGTATAAAGAAACATTTTAATGTGTATAACCTAGACATTACGTATCATTTTTTAATGGTCTTGTCCGTTTGTCAGGTAGAATATGGAGTTCCTTAATTCCAAAATCCCTTAAATGGAGGTCCCTTAAATCAAGGTTTGAGAGTATACAGAATTTGCTTGTGATATTGTATTAAAGCAAAAGTTAGCCGCATACAAAATCACCAAAACTAAGCCACCATACTGTTTTATGAATAGCTTTCCCTTTTTCTGACCATATAGGGTACTGGTTTAGAAGCATTCTGCTTGCAGTTCATAAATGCTTCCAGTGACCCAACATCTTCCCAGGTGTGCTTGTAAATACTTCTCTTCACACATTTGTGTTACTGTTTAGTAGTTTTGTTTGATTTAAATCAGAAGTTATGAGAATAAAAAGTACATTTGTTACCTACTTGTATAATGTCAGGCTAACTCTCAGCCTGCTTAGCTGTCAGAACAGCAATTGAAATTACCAAGGCTCTCCTGCATAGTCATGTCAGACCTCATTTAGATAATTTTACAATTAATCAGTCAAATGACAGTCTTGCCTCCTCCTAAAGAATTCTGTGTAATGAGGTTGGCCCAGGTACAGATAATCATTTTCAGTGAACTGGAAGCTAAATCAAGAGCCAGAACCAGCTGATTACCTCCTAGCAGTTGCTTGGAAATGGAAAATGTTGGGAAAAAAGAAATATAAGATTTGTTACAGTTTTAGTGTTTTAGCTTGGACTTTCATTCTGTGTACTTCTGGCTTCCATAAAATTATGACTATGTGTCTTGATACCAAGCTTGTAACCACAGTTCACTCTCTTGGTAGTACATCTCAAGGTCAATAGTAGCCACCCATCCACCTCAGGTTAGCAGTTGAGTGATATGTGGGGGGCGGGGGAGGCATAAACTTGAATGGGCTAGAGTGGGCCTGGCTGTTACTTTTTAACTCTTAATTTACTTTTTGTCATATCTTTTTTACTTCCTTTCAGGCATCACCATTGAGACTCGCCCTGACTACTGCCTAAAGCGCCACCTCTCAGACATGTTGGCGTATGGCTGCACCAGACTGGAGATAGGAGTCCAGTCGGTTTTTGAGGATGTAGCGAGGGACACCAACAGGTTGGTACAGTACAATCCCAGATGTCCGTTATCCATATAACAGGGCTTATCAGGCTGCCAAGAAATTCATGGACTGGCAAAAATATAAATAAAAATGTAACTGTGTGCACCACTTTGAATGCCCATCCCTGCATGGGAGTCCTGTGTCACGTGAGACTGAGTGAAATCAGGGGATGTGAGGTGAAAGCATTTCCAGTCAAGGTCATTCCTAGTTAATCCTCCCAGCCCTCCTTTCCTCCCCCTCAGTCCCCTCTTCAAATTCAGTCACCCTCCATAACCTCCACAAATCACCACCCTGTTTACCTCTGCCAGTTGTAGACAAGCTCTCTTGCTGTGTTGTCCAGACAGATGATTTCTACATTCTGTGATGTGCTCAAGCTAAAACACTAAAACTGTAACAAATCTTAGATTTCTTTTTTCCCAACATTTTCCATTTCCAAGCAACTGCTAGGAGGTAATCAGCTGGTTCTGGCTCTTGGTTTAGCATCCAGTTCACTGAAAATGAACGAAGTGAGTGCAAGAAATATCGTGGCATAAGTTTGTTGAGTGTGGTAGGGAAGGTAATTGGAAGAATTAGAGAAAGTAAGAGATATCTCACAAGTCCTAGTGAGTGATGAACAGGGTGGCTGTAGGAGTGGCAGAGGATGTGTGGATCAAATATTTGCAGTGAGACAGATAGCAGAGAAGGCTTGTGAGAAGGACTGAAAGGTGTTTATGGCATTCATGGATCTGGAAAAAGCATATGACAAAGTGGACAGAGAGGGATTGTGGAAAGTTTTGCACATGTACGGTGTAGATGGTAAGCTGCTAGGTGCCATCAAGAGTTTTTATGATGGTAGTGAGGCATTTGTAAGGGTTAATGGGCATCTATGTAAATGCTTCACGATCGGTGTGGGCGTGCGACAAGGTTGTGTGATGTCCCCATGGTTGTTCGGTATATATGTGGATGGGGTGATGAGAGAAGTAAAAACACGAGTAATGGAGAGAGGGATGGCATTGGTAATGAATGGTGATGGATGGAATATCTCAAATTTGTTGTATGCTGATGATGCAGTACTGCTTGCAAATACCAGACATGAACTTGTTAGGCTAGTGCAGAGTTTTGCTGATGTCTGTGAGTGTTGTGTCTTGAGAGTAAATGAGGCCTTTAAAGGGAAAACCAGGTAAGCGCCAGAAAAAGAAAACAGAAAAAAACGCTGTTAAAGTTTATGTACTTTAAATATGACATAACTTTTCAACCAATGAAGATATTCTGCTCTTATTTTTTTTTCCATGTAGCCTAATTCATTTACTTTTCCGTAATGATACTCAGACGCTGATAATTAGTGGTATTTTAAATGAAAAAATTCAATAACATCTTCTTTCTCCTTTTGTTAGACAACAATCGACGACAAAGTAGCAGTACTTTTACCCATAATATGTTATTGTAGGTCAGCTATAAGATATTGAGACTGAAAATATGTTCGTAGGTAAGTAAGGACATGTGCCTTTATGGTGATGTCATAAAAAAAGCTTGATGGTATGCGTCGAGCCACGCGATTGGCGTGTCTTGCAGCCACTTCCTGCTGTGTGGCGGTCGCCTGGTTTTCCCTCTCACTCTTAGCCTCACATACATGCGGCTTACAATAAGTGCGTGTTTTGACATGAATACTATGGTAAAATCACCTTAACTCAAGTAGGGAAACCGGATATGATGTTGGTTTCCAAGAATGCAGTACTTGGGAGAAGAAAATACTAAGTCAAAATGGACCTAATGGTAATGTCATGGAGTGGTTGGCTATCAATAGCAGTACGGTCGTTCACAGGCCTTTAAAAATCGTAATTTTCAACCATCTTAGGGACATCTTTTTCACTTAAACCCTTGTTGTAGTGGTAGAAGAGGATTTGGGGAATAAAGTGGTATACAGTTTTCGTTTTCGTTTTTAAAGGCTTCAACATGCTTGCATGTGTCGGTCTTGGTCACCTAATGGCGGCTCTCCACGCTGCACGATCCATTGCAGCCTCCCTGTTCAGTCCCTTAACCCTAAGGTCACACTTAATGACCTCATCCCATGTCTTTCTCGGTCTACCCCTCATAACCCCACCCCCAATATTAACACTTCTCACTTTCCTCACCCAATTATCATCCCCCATCCTCTCCACATGTCCAAACCACCTCAGTCTACCTCTCCTCTCACAACACCAATACACTCCAGTCCCATCCTATCTCTCAACTCTTCCATTGTAAACCCAACCCCTCCAGGCCTTGGACGCAGGGACGCACTGCACATCCACCTAATCATTGTCATTTCTGTACGTCTGAGCCGGCGAATATCTTCCTCCTTCACTGTCCAGGTCTCACTGCCATACAGCATTACACTCCTAACACATGCTGCATACAAAGACCCCTTAGCACGTAGGGAGAGCCCTCTCAATGTCAGGAGAGGCAAGAGCTCCCTGAACTTCTTCCAACCACTTCTCACCCTAGCCACAGAGCTAGCTCCAGCCCCACCTCCAGCACACAACATGTCTCCCAAATAACAAAACTCTTCCACACACTCAAGCGATTCACCAGCAAGTTCAATCCTTTCACGCCTGACAATCTCCACCTGCTCACCCTGGCACACCGTACACATAAAATCAGCATTATCTAGCAGTCTACCTCTGATACCACTACATCTCTTATGCACCCATTTATCACACACACCGCACAAGATGGAATTACTTCCCACGCCCTTGTGGCAAACAGCACATGGCCACTCTCCCTCGTCTTTAACAGTACCGCCACCAACCCTAAATATCATCACTTTTGTTTTATCTGCATTTACCCTTAAACCCTTTTGCCCCATACCATCTCTTCACTTCCTAAACCTATCCTCCGCCTCCCTTTCATTCTCTGCAATCAACACCAAATCATCAGCATACAACAACTCCCACGGGAGTCCATTTCTAAAGTCACGTGAAAGGGCTTCAAGTACCATGATAAACAACGTGGGACTCAAGACTGACCCCTGATGCACACCAACATCCACGGAAAACTCATCACTCAAATCTCCATTCACTCTCACCTGGGTGTGAGCACCCACATACATGGCCATAACCACCCTAACCAGCCACTCCTCCAAGCCAAGCTTTCTCATTGCCCACTTCACCACCTCTCTAGGGACTCTGTCAAAGGCCTTTTCCAAATCAACAAAAACAAAATAAAGATCCCTTCTCCTACCAATATATTTTTCCTGAAGCTGTCGAACAATGAATATGGCATCAGTGGTCCCCCTACCTGGCATAAACCCAAACTGCATCTCATCAATATTCACTCTTTCTCTAATCATACCTTATAAAACTCTCTCCATTACCTTCATTATCTGATCTAAAAGCTTTATACCTCTATAATTTCCTCTGTCCAGGGCATCACCCTTCCCTTTATACACATTTACAATTACACTCTTCAGCCAATCATCTGGGACAACACACTCATAAATAATCCTATTTATCAGGTCAGTGATTAAACTCACCCCTATATCGCCTGAGGCCTTCAACATTTCGGCAGTCAACCCAGACACACCTGCTGCCTTCCCCACCCTCATCCTGCCTATTGCCTCACTCACAGTAGCAGTATCAATCAAAGGCCAAGGGCCAGACACTGGATCTGCTGGCTCCAAACCTTCCCTGTCCCAGTCAAACTCCTCATTCAACAACCAGTTATAATGCTCTCTCCATGCATCTTTAATATCCTCACTGTTCACCACTACCCTTCCTTCATCATTCTTCACACACTGCTCACCTATAATATCTCGATTATCCCTCTTCACCTGACCTGCCACCCTAAATATATTTTTCCTTTCCCCATGATTTAGGTTATCAAGTAAAAGTCTCTGTGACTCAGACTTTCCCCTGTATACCTCTCTTCTAGCCCTACGCTTAGCAGCCAAATATTCCTCTTTGCTACCACCCATCTTCCATTCCCGGAAAAGCCTTCTTTTCTCCTTAATTGCAGCTTCTACACCCTCATCCCACCACCAAGTTACTTTATGTCTTGGTGGTCCTCTTGTCCAACCGCATGTTACATCAGTAACTCTCAAGAAATTGTTCTTGAGGGCTCTGTACTGTTCATTAACGCCTCTGTCTACAGCTCCCTGTTCAGCCACCACTCTCCTCAACTCGCTATAGAAGGCATCCCTTACTACTTGGTTTTTCAGCTTCCATATTTTCCTCCTAGATACATAAGTCCTCTTTTTCATCACTTGTTCTTTAAGCACCATATCACATATCAATAGTTTGTGCTGCTGCACACACTCCTCACTTCCTATAACTTTAACATCCCTCACTAACCTCCTATCGGCCCTCCTAACCAGAAAATAATCTATCTGACTGTGCTTGTCAGAATTATTGGGCGCCCTGCGTCCCTCCTAAGAAACAAACCTTTCAACATTGAAAAAACATATAAATAATGCATTTTATTTACCTTTAGTGCTTCATAGGGTAGCCTTTACGTTTCTTCACGGACCTGAGACGTCTTGGAAGTGAAAGGGCGAGGCTCCTGAGGTGCTGGAGGGGTATTTTGTCCCAGGAATCACGAATGGCAGCTTCCAGCTTAGGCAGAGAGGTAACGTCCTTCCCTTGGAGACTCTTCTTTACGAGGTACCAAAGGTTTTCAATCGGGCTGAGGTCTGGGCTATTTCCTGGCCAGTCTGTCATGAATGATACCTCGCAGTCACGAAGCCAATTGGTGACCGATTTGGCCTTGTGAGCAGGTGCATCGTCCTGCTGAAACACTCGTGCACCTGTTAGCTCGACTGAGTCTGGTAAATGATCACACAGAAGCTCCAGGTAAACATCCTGATTCACTCTAACATTCTTGGGAAGCACAACAAGCTTCCCCAAACCTTGACCCGAGAAACAAGCCCACACCATGAGTGAATCAGGATGTTTAACTGTGCTTTCTACATACCGTGGGTCAAGTGGGTCACTACCTTTGCGTTGATACACACGTGCTCCTCTGTTACAGGTAACACTAAACGTTGCCTCATCAGACCACAACACTGACAACCATTGCTTCTCACCCCAGTTTAGATATTTATTAGCAAAGGCAAGCCTACGAATTCTCTGGCTCTTGGTGAGAAGAAGCTTTTTCACAGGCCTATGACTTGTGTAACCAAGCTTATGCACCCTACAAGACACTGTTCTCACAGACACCTCACCAAACACTTCCGGGTTGCTCTCCTTAATTTTCCTTGCACTCACACGAGGATTAAACTCCACTGCACGTTTTAAAACATTAACAGACCTTGGGGAAGTTTTCCTAGGCCTACCAGACCTCGGTTTCTTTGTGGGAACTTCACCACTGTTTTCCAACCGAAACCGTGCACACCAACAACGCACTGTCGATCGTGCCACACCAACCAATTCACTAATTTCCTTTGTCTGGTGGCCTGCCTCCATTAGGGCAATGATCTGGGATATGATTTCTCTCGATAGTTCACGGGTAGGTGCCATAACAAAGTGATGAACCGCAAAACACTGCAGGACACTTGGTAAAAAATGGCGCAATTTGAGAGGGACACTCGGCGGAGTTCCTCTCTCTCAGGTAGCCCTTGGGCGACTGAGGCGGGAACCAACCAGCGCGTCGGAAGGCCTCAGGCGACCGTGACGTCATGCTCGCAGCGCAAACTTGTGGCTCAATTTTTACCCCAAAAAATGGGTGATTCTTTTTTGGCCATGAGTATTTTGCGCCCGGCGGACAACGCTGAATAATTTTGACAAGTACTGTATGTAACTCCGTTTCTGGCCGGGATGGCGCTTACCTGGTTTTCCCTCCAAGCGCCTCAAATGTAGAAAAGAGTAAAGTGATGCTTTTTGAAGGAGATGATGACTCCCAGTGTGATGTTACAGTGAATTATGAGAGACTGGAATTGGTGAGAGAGTTCAAGTATGTGGGTACAGTGATAGAAAAGAGAGGAAAATGTACACAAGAAGTGGAAAGTAGAGTGACACAAGGAAGAAAGGTAGCTGGTGCAATGAAGGCCTTGATAAGAAACAGAGGTTTGAGTGTTGCAGCTGCATGAGGCTTACATGAAGGAGTGTTAGTGCCAACTTTAACATATGGATGTGAGAATATGGTGTGGCATGAAATTGAAAAGTCAAGAGTGAGAGCAGTGGAGATGGGACTGCTGAGTAATGTATATGGAGTACAGAGTGGATAGGTTGTGAAATAATGTGCTTCCTGAAAGATGTGGAGGGAGGAAGTCTGTGGACACCAGAATCAAAGAGAGTGTACTGAGATGGTATGGTCATGTGGAGAGAATGGATATCAATAGAGTGGTGAAAAAGGTATATCTTAGCGAATTTGAAGGAGGGAGGTAGCGAGGTAGGCCAAGGAGAAGGTTTAGGAATATAAGGGATATAGTGGATAAGTGTGTGAAGAAGAGAGGTTTGGAAGCTGGTGAGGCTAGGGGACTGACAAGAGATCAAGCTGGCTGGATGAATATTGTGAGGAGA
This sequence comes from Coenobita brevimanus, assembly GCF_032717465.1. NCBI lineage: Eukaryota > Metazoa > Arthropoda > Malacostraca > Decapoda > Coenobitidae > Coenobita > Coenobita brevimanus. Next base: position 1,612,991 of record NC_137004.1, on the reverse strand, counting down.
AGCGCATGGTCAGGGATTTGGCATCCCATTTTAATGTGACGGTGTCTGGATTGACTCTCGGATACATTTATGTGAAGCTACAGAATGTGGTGAATGTTTTTGGCATATCAGGTAGAGCCAGGATTCCGGGGATTTGAATGATGAGTGAATGAGGCTTGGCCCATTGGATTGGGCAAATTTGGGCTGTCTGGACATTGCTACTCTTCACCCTGCCCTAACCCTGGAAGTTCCTCTGCCAGATTTTAATTATATTCAATCATTCAATCACCCTGTCCTAGGGTGGGAAAGGAGGTCCGGATGATGATGATGATGATGATAAATTAATACTTATCATTAACCCGCCCCGTCCTGGAGACGTGAATTCACGTCCTCACATGATGTGCACTCATATCCCGGAGACGTAAATTAACGCGGCAACATTGCAAGGACATTGCAAGGTCCCTAATTTGCACAATTTTCAATTTTCGCGAGTGATTTTTGGCACGTATACACGGGACACCTTCCTCTACAAGATGCCAGGCAGGGACAATGCCTTACCCAGCATGACCTCCTCCACCCCCCCTGCATGACCTTTTCTCAGCAATTCACCTGTTATCAGTGACCTGGCCAGTAAAGCCATGTCATGCCACGGTACGAAATTCAGGGCCAGAGTGATTCCCCAATCGATGACAATGTGGAGGACAAACATTAGAGGAAGAAACAGTCAGAAATGATGATCAGGTAATGTGGCAAAAAAAGGTCAGGAATGGTGATGAGTTAGTGAGTGAAACAATGCTTATAATGCCTTTATTACCGTTTGAAAACCAATATACTCTCGTACTACATATAAATTCGTACCAAATAAATAAATAAATAAAAACCGTTTATGAGTGGTGAGGAATAGTTATCCTCCCATAGAACTCGTTTTCTTTGCAGCCAGCCTGATAGAAAACCCTGTAAGGTAAGGAGGTACTCCTACCTGGATCGAGTATTTTAAACCTCAGGTGAGCGATTTCTCTATGAATTTTCGATGTTTCTCACCAAAAGCGGATGTTTGAGCCAAAAAAAAAAAGGTCCAAAAATGTTGGGACTGGGGCGTACCACTGCCCAGAAAAGTCGGGATGGGGCGGGTTAATAAAACTATGTACATCATGAATAATTTGAAAGCCTCTTTAACTACCATTTTTTTGGTGAGAAGGAGGAAAATAGGAACAGCCATTACAGAGTTCTTAACATTCAGAGTTTGAAATGCATCTGTCTCGAAACTGTGGTGAATTGGCCCATCTTCCACAGGATGCTTCATGTGCTGTTCATAGTATGCATCAAATATAGTAGTACAGTGATCTTCAAATTAAAAATGGGGTGCCAGTCCTTGTCCAGCACTGTTCCATAAAAAATTAATCTAGCCAGCTGGATCCCTTGTCATTTCCTGTCCCATGCAACCTCTATGCCTGACTTTCTCACACACATACTTACCATACCATACTGTATCTATCCACTTCCTTCTTGGTTTACCATGCCTCCTTCCACCTTCGGACTCATCATCCAAAAAGAACTTACGATATTTTTTTCATCACCCCATTCTAACCATGTGACTGTACCATTCAAGCACAGTTTCTTTAATTCTGTTCTCAACAGACTTCAACACTTCACATCTTAACGAATCACATTTATCATCTTATCAACTCTGTACTCCACTCATTCTTCAGTAACCCCACTTCCAGCATTCTAAATGTTGACTTTTTTGTTTTCATGCATTGATACCACCTATGTCCTCCATCAGACATGTGGTGGCTACCATCCTCTTGCATGAGTACTGTCTACTTCTTCCTTCACCCTTATCATTCTTTTCAGGCTGTACCCTCCTCTCACCCTGTGTCAGACATCCTTCCTGTTACTATTTATTGTTCTTTCCACTTCAGGTGTCTCTCCACTCAGTGACAAGGTAAATGATTTCTTGTAACCCAGGAAACCATTCGTGACGCTGGGTGGTAACCATATAGCCAGGTAACGGAGTGATGGGGAACCCGCTATGGTGCCCATGTTCACTGGATAGAGAGATGTAAATGCCTTGTCCATGCGGGAACCAAACCTCCACACTCATCCCTACATCCCACTGTGGCAAGATGCTGTCCACTGTCAGGGAACATTGGTTCATTGTATGGGCTGGCCTAGCAGGAGCAGTTGCCCGTTTGCAGGTGATAGGTCTGCTTGTCCATACAGATTGGGGATGCTCAACAGCAAGACAACTGTCACACTTTTAAGTTAATAGGGGCATTAAAACACCTTCATGTAGCAACCTTGCCTATGTTCATCAGTTGCAATGTATCCTATGAACAGAATTATGCAAACAGCCTTCCCCCTCCTCATCACACTCACATACTTTTTCTTGTACCTGTACACCCAATCCTGCTGCTTCCCTTCATCAGTTGCCCCTCCTTACCCCTTCCTACCCCCCCTCATCCTTCTCCCCACCACCACATTATAATGTATATAGTTTAAACAACTGCAGATGTAATTATGCTTATGTTCCCTTGCAGTTCATACCTAAAGCAGGAGTTGATTGGGCCAAAACTGTTGTATCCCTGCAATAAACAGCTTTCCCAGACATGGATATACAGTATATATATGTATATTTTTTCCATGTAATGTTTCATTATTTTTCCCCAGAGGACACACAGTAAGGGCAGTAAGTGAAAGTTTCCACTACTCCAAGGATGCTGGCTTCAAGGTGGTGACTCACATGATGCCTGATCTCCCAAATGTTGACTTCGAGAGGGATGTGGAACAGTTCATTGTGAGTTGTTTTGATGTGATAAGGCTTGTATGGTATTGTAGGAGGCAGAGGAGATTCCCTAGCACCTCTTTCTTACCAGTTAGTTTCTCCATATTGTATATTAATATGTACTTGTTTGTTGCATATACAGTCTGTGTCAGTACTGTACTGTATTAGAAAGACGTGGATATCATATATGAGAGTTGTTGTTGTTGCTTAACCCTGGTCTGTCAGGCCGAGCATACCTGATGACCACAATTAAGCATCTGTTGTGGGGCCGACTTACAGGTACAGTACATTGTTTAGGAATCCTGCACCCCCATGTGATTGACAGTGACTCATCAGGGTCAGACCGGGGTCCTTCTAACAGTGAAGTACTGGGAAGTATGAGGAGGTTTGGTTCCTGGGTGGAGACTGCAGCTGACCCACCTAGGGTGCACAGTGCTACCACATATAGTTTCCTTGTCTGTACCTGAAGTGAGAGTAATTGGGTGTTCTATGCAAAATAAATCCCCAAGGAAGAGTTGTTAGGAAGGCTCTTAAGATGACAAGAATGTAGATCTGAGTCTCTGGCTGTATTTTGTGCCAGTAATCCCCACAGACCATTAATGTATTTGTATATTTTATGTTTGCCACCATCAAAATATTTTACTAAGCTTAGGAAGAGAAATTAGGGTTGTTAGGGGGTTCGTGGACACTTTTTTATGCTGTCACTGTAAATGGGTTCTTTGTCATTAACAGAATTAGAGATAGAAAAAAGTAAAAGGCACCAGAGACAAGAGATTGACCCTTCATTAAAAGGACATTACAATATTTTAAGCAGACGACCACCAGACACATTGAGTTTGTAAAGGATATCTATTAGTGATGCAGTTACTGAAGGCTACATCTAACCTTTCCATTAACAAGATTACAGCATGCATATCCTCAGGTGATATGAAAATTGGGTGAATAAAGCCAAGTCTAACCTCTCTTGAGGCAAGAATGAAATGTCTTCAGACTGAAGGGGTTATGCTGGTGTAAGAATAGCTATTTTTAATAGCACTGAAAGTTGATTAGTTGGATGGAGGTAGGTTTTCTTCTTGGTTATAAGTCAGTACAGTACAGGCAGTCCTTATTATAAGCAAAAGATGAATTTTAAAATGTCAGCTTTCATCCAGTTGCTACTATAAATTGAGGGAAACTGGCCTGTCAGCTTCATAAGTAGGATGCAGCTTAAAAAAAAAAAAAAAAAAAAGGCAACTTTTAATGAGGACTGCATGTTTATGAGTCAAAGGCTACTTACAATGAGGACTTCATGTATATGAGTTAAAGGCTACTTACAATAAGGAATACATGTATATAAATCAGTTTGTTAATCAAGAAGTTGCATTATACATACAGTACCATATATTCCAAAATATGACTTTTTATATACAGTTGCCACTGTAAATTGAGGGATATAGATAATCAGATTCATAAGTAACTGTGATATGTTCTTTCGTCATCATCATCATCATCATCATCATCATCATCCGGACCTCCTTTCCCACCCTAGGGCAAGGTGAGGAGTAGCAACGTCCAGACAGCCCAAATTTGCCCAATCCAATGGGCCATGCTTCCATTCACTGACCATTCAAGCCCCCAGAATCCTGGCTTCATCTGATACGCGAAAAACATTCATCACATTCTGTAGCTTCACATAAATGTATTCGAAAGAGTCAATTCGTATGTTGTCATGTTACAAAGGGATGCCGAATCCCTGATCATGCGCTTCTTCTCACAATATTCATCCAGCCAGCTCGCTCCCTTGTCAGTCCCCTAGCCTCACCAACTTCCAAACCTCTCTTCCTCACACACTCATCCACTATATCCTTCCACCTTCTCCTTGGCCTACCTCACCTCCTCCCTCCTTCAGATTCACTTAGATATAACTTTTTTGCCACTCTATTGGTACCCATTCTCTCCACATGACCATACCATCTCAGTACACTCTCTTCGATTCTGGTGTCCACAGGCTGCCTCACTCCACCTCTTTCACGAATCACATTATATCGTATTCTACCCACTCTCTCTACTCCACATACATTCCTCAGCAGTCCCATCTCCACTGCTCTCACTCTTGACTTTTCATTTTCATGCCACACCATATTCTCACATCTGTATGGTAAAGTTGGCATTAACACTCCTCAATGTAAGCCTCATGCATCTGCAATGCTCAAGCCTCTGTTTCTTATCAAGGCCTTCATTGCACCAGCTACTTTCCTTCCTTGTGTCTCTCTACTTTCCACTTTTTGTGGACATTTTCCTCTCTTTTCTGTCACTGTACCCAGATTTTTTAATTCTCTCGCCAAGTCTAGTCTCTCTCCATTCACTTTAACATCACACTGGGAGTCACCTCTCTTAATAACCAACACTTTACTCTTTTCCACATTTACTTTCAAGGCACGAAGCTCACAGACATCAGCAAAACTCTGCACTAGTCTACCAAATTCATCATCATCGTCATCATCATCATCCGGACCTCCTTTCCCACCCCAGGGCAGGGTGAGGAGTAGCAATGTCCAGACAGCCCAAATTTGCCCAATCCATTGTCTGGTATTTGCAAGTCATCCCCTTCTCATCACATCACTAATACATTCAAGTGCCATCCTTCCTCACAACTCTTAATTCAGAGTCCTAACCTCCAAGTCTAGCAATTTAGGGATGCACTACACATCCATGTAATCATAATCATGTTGGTACATTAAAGTCTGTGAATATCCTCCTCCTTTACCGCCCAGGTTTCAGTGCAGTACTGTACAGCATTACACTCCAGTCATGTGCTGGATACAAGGATCTTATAACACTAAGTACAAGGACCCCTTAACACTAAGTACAAGGACCCCTTAACACTGAGTACAAGGTCCCCTTAACACTGAAGGAGAGCCTTCTCTCTGTTAATAGAGACAACAGCTCTCTACACTTTTCCCAACTACATCCTTACCCATGCTACTGTGCCAGCACCAGCTTATCTCCAGCATATACCATGTTCTCCCAAGTAATGGTACTTTATCTGGAAGTAGTTGGGTAACTTAATTGTTGCATGATAGATTACCAGTCATAACCAGTCAGAAATACCCTTAATAGGCCAGTGAGATAGGGTATTGTGGCTTTTAGATTCACTGGAACTCCCCTCAGTGTATAGCTGTTATTTAGAGAACTAAAGGCAGAATGGTGGAAGTAAACCCTCATAAGAGAAATTCAACTGCTCTGGTGTGCATGTAAATGCTCCATATGTTGCCTGTATGTACAGTTGAATATATATATATATATATATATATATATATATATATATATATATATATATATATATATATCTATCTATCTATTGCCAGACGCCTCAATCCCGTTTGGGGTGGCCACAAACAAATCGCCTCCAAGTCGCCCTGTCCCCCGCCATTTCACTGCCCTGCTCCCAACTCACACCCCCCTCTCTCATATATATATATATATATATATATATATTTCATGATGAAAATGAAGTAAGAAAGAATATTCTTTGCAATGCAGCAACGTTAGGGTCAGTTTACAAATCAGTCAGGATGAGCAGTAGAGAGTTTCTGAAATATTATACAGTACTTCTTTAAAAAATTTTAAACACATGGCAGTCTGTGGTTAAAACTATGCTATATCCTCAGTGGTACAAACCCACAAGAGATGGCTGAGAGTTTTCTTATCTTGTGAAATGGAAGCAGGATTGTCTCCTACCCCTACAATAAATGATTTGGACTTAGGTACTCTGACTCCCCTCCCCCTATTTGTTTTATGAAGAGGAGTTTAAGGAAGATTTACTACATGCACACATATCACTCACCAGGAATTATTTGAGAATCCTGCATTCAGACCTGATGGATTGAAGATCTACCCAACATTGGTAATTAGAGGGACTGGCCTGTATGAACTGTGGAAGACTGGTCGGTACCGATCTTACCCAGCCAACACGTTGATTGAACTGGTGGCTACCATACTCTCCCTCATCCCACCGTGGGTTAGAGTCTACCGGGTGCAGAGAGATATACCCATGCCTTTGGTCAGGTCAGTGGTGGTTGCTCTAGTACCTGTTAGAGTGTTAGTGTTATGGTTAGATCTGTGTGGTGAAGCTAGGATTCTGGGTCCATGGAGGATGAGTGAATGCATGTCTGGCCCATTTTTCTGGGAATGCTCTTGGTAATTTTTCTCCTGTTGCCTCTTTCCTAGCCTTCTGGACCCTACCTCATCTCATCCTTAGGTGGGAAAAAGAGGTCAGGGTGATGATGATGGTAATTTATATCAGCTCCTGAGAGCTTTCTGATGACCTGAATTTAGGATAATTAAACATTGATTTTCCTGGCGACTTATTTTTCATATTTTTTTCTTATCTTGCACTTCTTATTAGCTAAGAAATTAAATGCTGTTGTTGCTTAAGCTTGGTCTATCTTGTTGAACAGACCCATTTACCACAGGTAAGCAGTTGCTTATATGGGGCTTCTGTGGGCCCATCTTCCAGGTACATAAACTGTACAGAGATCTTACTTCCTCATGTAGTAGAAAGTGCCTCACCAAAGTCAGACCATTATCTTTCCCACAGCAAGGAACAGGGATATATGAGGAGGTTTGGTTCCCAGGTGATCACCACAGCTACTCCATCCAATATGCACAGCTCCACTGTGTGTAGGTCCTTATCAGTGCCCGAGTGAATTAGTAACAGGCAAATGCAAAAAAGAGGTAGTAGAAATTTTTTTATATAAATTTGAAAGTGTTCACTGAATTAACAAACTGTTTTGCAATAGTCAGAGTAATTGTTCCATACAGAAAGTTTTGTGCAACACATATGTGTTGTTGAAACAGGTGGTGTGAGTACAGTGTGTGGTTGTAACTTGTCTGTTAAGGAACCATGTGTAATTTAATGAGGCCCAGTGATACCTCCTTTTAATAATTACTGATTTATCACCATGTTACTGATTGGATGATTGTTTAAAATGGTTAGCTGTAAAGCCGAATATATTGTATGTCCCAGCTACCCGTGTATTTCCAGCCTGCCCTAAAAGGCAGCAAAAGGGAGTGGGAACCAGAACGTCTCCCTTGTTTCCCTTAAACACAGAGCAATTTCAAGTAATCTTTCAGTTTGTGGCTGTCAGTACTTGAACGGAAAATGATGATAACATGTGTAGCTTTCAGTGGCCTGAAATGAGAATGGCTAAGTGGATGTGTACTGCTTTCCTGAATGTCAGAACTGCCAGTTAAGAGGCCAGCTAGAAATTTAATGCATACAGACAGATTGAGGTGTGTTTGAATATGAGAAGTTCATGGAATGTGAGTTTGAAGGGTAGAACACAAGAAGGTAGACTTACTAAGACCTTGGATGAGGTCTGCAGCATGACTTCAGGGTTAAGGGATTGAACTAAGATAATGCTGATGCATACAAGCATGTCGAAAATTTTTGGTAATGAACAAATTTATGAGTCTCAGTGAGCAAGTATTACTGAAATACAAATTTAAGGAAGAGTTGCAAAAATGTAGGAATAAGTGTGGGGGAGGGAGAGAAGTGAAGTTGTTTGAGCTGAGAGTGGACGAGTACTAATAAATGAAAGTGAAATAAGCAGCAGATGGAGAGATCATTTTGAAAAGCTGGTGAATAGGAGTGAGAGCAGAGTGGTGGTAAACATGATTGGTTTAGGTTGTGTACAGAGAAGGATTGTGGTGCCTAAGAATATGGCTTTGATAGATGAAGAATGTTTTGACATGTTTGAAGAATGAAAAGGCAGTAGGTAATAGTGAGATACATGCAGATACGATAAAACATAGTGTGGATATTGCAGTGAAATGTTTAATATGCTAGAAAGCTTGGATGAGTGAAGTTCTACTGGTTGAATGGAAGTAAACGGGATGAATCTGAGTGCAAAATACTGACATGAGTCAGCTAAGTGTTGTAGCTGCAGTATATGAAAGAATTATTCTAGAAAAAGTAAGAAATGTATCAGAATGGTGAATGGTGAGCAAGATGCTGTAGGAGTGGTAAGGGATATGTGGATTAGATAATTGTAGAAAACCGGTAGTGGTGAAGGCATGTGGAAAGAAATATAAGGAGTTGATAGCACCATTAGTGGTAGGTGGGGGCGCTTGCCATCCACTCACTTGATGTTGTCCTACTCTTGGGTGCCTGCCCTTTTCTCTCTTCCTTCCTTCTTTCCTTCCTTCCTCCTCTGTCTCTCATTCCTTCATTCTTTCCTCTTCCTTCTGTTTATGGATGACTCTATACTGAATGACAGTCCAAATGATTTCCTGTAATCCAGGAAATCATTTACTACGCTGGGTGGTAACCACATAACCAATTTATGGCCTCTGGTGGTTTAATGGGTGATTGAGGCACTCCAATTGGATTGAGTTAGTGCAGGTTCATATCCAAGGGGTGGTTGGGATTTGTTGCTCATGTAATGCCACTTAGGGATGAGTGAGGCTGGTCACTCTTACCTTTAATGCCAGGACCAACTTGCCCAGCCCAGGGCATCCATGCTACTCATGGGGCAACACTGGATTAGAAAATGGATTGATGGATAGCACCATTTTTGGATCTGTGAGAAGAGCTGTCATTCACACTGGAGAAGCTCAAAAGGCAAAGTATTACCAAAATCAGGTTGATTTATGCAGTTGTAAGAAAAAGAAAAAAAGAAAGAAAAAAAAAAAAGCTGGTTTTGGTTATGAATAATTTAGTTGTTTGGAAAAATGTGACTCCTAAGCCAACTTTTGTATCCAATGCCCAACAAGCTTCTGATTTCGTGCTTCACAACAAAAGATATCTCTCGTACAATATTAATTGGACAGTAGTTCTTTCAGCGAGGAATTCTCGGTCAGATTCCAATCACAGTTCACCAGAGGTCATGAGCATATGTAATTTAATCCATTGGGCATTAATAAAGTTAAATGTTATATCAGAGACCATAATAAAACATTTTGCTCATTTAATCCATTTAATTTATCACATTTGCCAGATGTGTATGAATATGCAGCAGACTTTATTTGTAAAGTACTAAATAGATACTTCATTGATGATAACTTTGTGCAGGCTTAGAAATGTGCCTTGTTTCCGTCCCTACGCAAGAAACTCGATTTTGATGCTGAGAGCACGTTATAACGATCATCCTTCTCAGATTTGTCATTTTTGTCTAAGATTATTGAGCAGGCTATACTCAATCAACTTTACCACTACTTGAACAGTTAGAGTTGGTCCTTCTGTTCAGTTGGCATAAAGGAAATATCACTCAACAGAAACTGCATTGGCAAAGATTCACAGTGACTTGGTGATAAACACCTGTTGTGGAATGCCCTCTCTCTTGGTTCTGTGAGATTTGTCAATGGCCTTTGATATAATAGATCATGAACTGTTGCTGGATTATCTTATGGCACCTGCAATGGTGCCCTTTTACTCCTAAAGTCTGACCTGTCTGACAAATCTCAGTGTGGTACAGTAGTAGTAGTTGTTCCCTAGGCAGTCTGGCCAAACAGCTCTGAGTTCCTATGGAAGGCCGTGACCGAGACCGGGCTTTCCCACAGAGCTCTCAAGGAGTGCATGTTGTGTTGTTGCCATAGGTGATTGTGTGCAATGCAGTCTTCCATAATGTGCTTAATAGTATGGGTTGCTGTGTTACATCCTGGACAGGCATCAGCAGTGCAGTCATCCAGCCTCTTCTGATAACTTAAGAGGACTGGATGATGCCCACATCTCAGCCTGGCCAGGTGGACCCTGTCCTCACGGGGTAGATAGGATTCAGAAGGGTGGATATCAGGAGGCTGTGCATGTAGCTGTGTGTTGTCTGTGAGTGAATGGAGTGGCAAGTGATTTGAGTATGGATATGCTTCTGGAAGCTGGTTTGAGGTGGGTGAGGGGGGAGAGATGACAGTATTTGTGTATGATATCATGTACTGGGTGTCGTTTTGATGTTCCTTAGTGTCTTTGAATGTGCCGCCATGTAGTGTAGTGGATGTTGTGGGTTTGTGGAGGCTGCAGTGATAATCTGGGTGCCTCTCATGTCTAGATGATCCTTGACTTTGAGGACTTTGGTTTCTTGATGTAGGTGGTTTGTGGGTGTAGTAGCTGTGCAGCCTGTGATTATTTTTAGGACCTTGTTCTGTATGGTCTGTAGAGTGTTGTAGTGTGTTTTAGTGAGGTCAGGAGTCCAAGCAGGCCTTGCATAATTCATCACTGAACGTATATATTGTTTGTATACTGTGGTGGTGGTTTCTTTGTTGCGTCCAAATGTTGTATGGGCAAGTGACCTAATGGCATTGAATTTTGGTGTTAATTTATCTTTAATGTTTGTGATGTGTTGTTTAAATGACATTGATGTAATGTATGTTACACCAAGGAGTTTGTGTGTGTGTGTGTGTGTGTGTGTGTGTGTGTGTGTGGTATGGGAGTGTTTATGGTGAGGTGTGGAATGTGACTGTGTTCTGCTGTCCAGTTTGTGAGAAGGGGCTATTTTGAGCCTGTTTGTGGTGAACCATTTGTGTAGTATGTTGAGGTAAGGTTGGAGGATGTGTGTGGCTGTGTTTGCGTTTTGGTGTGTACATGTAAGTGTTATGTCGTCTGCATAGGAAGCTATATGTATCTGTGGTATGTGGGGTGTGGGTATGTCATGCATGTATAGGTTAATGAGTGTAGTGGACAAAACAGATCTTTGAGGGACACCATTTGTGAAGTTACTGATGTTCAGCGACTGACTGGCGAATGTTACATGTGCACATCATACAGCGAGGGATCGACTGAATAGCCTATATGACCTACGAAATGATGGACCATTTCACCAAATGAATATCAGAATAGTTTACCAGGTTACATTAAGAATAGGTATGTTAAATGCTCATTATTTGTCATGTACAATTATGATTCTACTAACAGTCTGAGCTGGTAGTTAAAAAATTATCCAACAAGATACTGTGTAGTACTGTATAATCTTTGGATTGACAGACTGTATAGCCATTTAACTCTTGTTAATTATATCATACTGTTTAATTAAATATTTATTGAAAATTGGCAGCTCTGGTGTAGATCATGGGAACCTGCGAGAACTGGCCTTGGCCAGGATGCGTGACCTTGGGACAGAATGTAGGGATGTACGAACCAGAGAGGTTGGGATACAAGAGATACATAACAAAGTTCGTCCCTATGAGGTAAGCTATCATTTGTACAGTACTGCATTTGGATTTATGTAAAATACCTAGATTTGGAGAAAGCATATGACAGAGTGGATAGACAAGGATTGTGGAAAGTATTAAGAATATATGGATTAGATGGGAAGTTGTTGAATGGTGTGAAGAGTATGTATGAGAGTGGTAATGCTGCAGTGCTTGTGGGTAGTGAACTGAGTGAGTTTTTCTATTTGAAGGTTGGGTTGAAACAGCGATGTGTCATGTCTCCATGGTTGTTCGGTCTGTATATGGATGGGGTTATAAAAGAAATATAAGGTAGGGCAGTGGATGTTGGAGTGGCCCTAATGAGAGAGGGCAGTGTTTGGAAGCTCCCTGTACTGTTGTTTGCTGATGATACTGTGTTGTTAAGTGAAGACGAAGAGGAACTGCAAGGCTTGGTGGATGAGTTTGGAAGAGTGTGTAAGAAACGGAATCTAAAGGTGAATGTAGGGAAGAGTAAAGTTATGGTCTTTGAAAGAGGTGAAATTGGTGAATGTACAGTGAGGTTGGATGATGAGGAAATGGAAAATGTGAGTACTGTACATTTAAGTACTTGGGTAGTGTGATGAGTAAGGATGGAAGTTTGGAGGGTGAAGCTCTTTAAAGGGTACAACAGGGAAGAAAGGTTGTTGGTTCCTTGAAGGCAGTGATAAGAAACAGGAGAGTGAGCATGGAAGTGCAAAAGTTATTACATGACAGTACTGTATTGTGATACCAACTCTAACGTATGGAAGTGAAGCTTGGACGTTGTTGGAGGGACACAAGTCAAGAGTGAGAGCAGTGGAAATGAGTTATTTGAGAGGAGCCTGTGGAGTCACATGGAGAGACAGACTGACAAATTAGGAAGTGAAGGGGCATTGTGGTGTGGATGTGGATGTAATAGGAAGCATTAGGAGAAACACTGAGGTGGTTTGGCCATGTGGAGAGGATGGAGAGTGAGAGACTGATGAGGAGAGTGTACGTGAGTGAGGTGGAGGGGGAGAGAGGGAGGGGAAGGCCAAGGTTGAGATGGAGGGATGGAGGGGAGAGGTATATGAGAGAGGGAGGTGTGAATTGGGAGCAGGGCAATGAAATGGCGAGGGACAGGGTCACTTGGAGGCAATTTGTTTGTGGCCACTCCGTTTTAGGGATTAAAGAGTCTGGCAATAGATAGATAGATAGACCTAGTAGTGTCAAACAATAACAGGTTAGTGGTAGCCTGATTATCCAAGGAATATGGTATGATGGGGTGCCCGAATACAGTAAACTCCCGATTATCTGTCTCAGCACTACCGGACATACAACATTATTCTGCGTAGCTAATGGTTGAATTAAAATGGTATATGGTGGAAAGCATAAAATCCTTGACACTACATGGCATGAAGGACTCTTTTTTTCTTGCGAAAAGTACATTATTATCCTGCATGAGACAGTTGTTGTCATCAAACACCTAGCCACAATCACAATAAAAGAAAAAAAAAATACACAAAAAGAATGGGGTTATACTGTACATGTACTGTAATATGAATGGGGTGGAGTGTTGAGGGATGGAGGGAGGGAGAATTTACGGTTGGTGGACCTAGTCACTCATGGGGTGTTTGGTGGTGGGTAGAGAGGAGATGTGCAGTGGTTGCGAGTAAAAGAGTTTTGATTGGCTAAGGCGGGGGAGGGAGAATTCGAATACAGTTTTCACTGGCTGGCAGCAGGAAGGTAGATGTTCTTGTATTCTCCATTGTATTCCTTTGCCACTATAGTGCCGATATTGAAATGAACCCATGCTACACTCTGTGTCCCTTCCAAAGCATTATTATTATTAACCCCTAAAGTACAGTAATTCCTCTTCTTTCCGGACGCCCACTTTTCAGACATCCCCACTTACCGGACATAATCGTCCCGGGATCCAATATTCCCAAAATGGTCCGAAAACCGCAAAAAAAAAAAAAAAAAAAAAAAAAAAAAAAAAAAAAACCCGCCCGTAATTTGAACTTGGCGCGTGCGGCGCAGGACAGCTTTGTTGTGGCGCATTGTTCCTCCAACATCCGCTAGAGCGCCCCTGCATCCTCCCCACTTTCCGCCTGTCTCTTGTCGTGAGTGAACGCTCGTCGTCATGGCTGCCCATGTGCTCGCTTTTGTGGTGGTGCCTTACCTGCTGCAGGCATTCCTGCTGCTCTCGTGCCTCTCCTTCATGTGTGTGATGATGGCCCCGCCGCCTGAGAAGAGGAAGAGAGTGGTATTGACTCTGGAGAAGAAGTGGGAGATATTGGAGAAAGTAGATGCGGGATAGTCTTCTTCACGCATCCTCCGTGAGTTCAACCTGGCCCAATCTATTTTGTTTGATATTAAGAGATCCCGAGACACTCGTGCAGTACACGACTGACTTCTCGTCGAAAAGCAAACGCAACGTGGAGAGGAAGATGATGTTTACTCCCAAGTTGGCTGATGTCAACCGCTCCACGTTGATTTGGTATCGACAGCAACGTGCTGCTGGTGTGATGGTACTTGGTACGGAGCTGAAGGCTGCTGCTGAGAAGTTTGCAAGGCTTCACAACGCCCTAAACTTCAAGGCATCCGAGGGTTGGCTCTTCGCGTTTAAGTTACAGCATGGCCTTACCAGCCGTAAGTCTCATGGCGAAACTTTGGACACTAATGAGGATGGAGTAGAGGAGTTTCCGCACAAGGTGAAGGGCTTGATCGACAGGGAGGGCCTCACTCTTGGTCAAGTCTACAACGCTGACAAAACTGGTTTATTCTATCGCTCTTTGCCTACGAACACTCTAGCCGAGGAGACGGAGAAGCGTGTACCTGGCCGCAAGCTCTCCAAGCAATGGCTATCTGCTTTGTGTTGTGCCAATGCTGACGGCATGCACCGGCTTAAGCTTGTTATTGTTGGCCGTGCAAAGCAGCCTCCGTGTCTTCGTGGGGTGATGGATGTCCTTCCTGTCGTCTGGTACCATTCCTTGAAGGCATGGTTCACAGCCTACATCTTCAAAGACTGGTTCCATCGCCATTTTGTCAAGGAGGTCATACATTACCAGATGGAGAAACTGGGAATCCCACGCGACCAGGTAAAGGCCCTCCTTCTCCTCGACAATGCACCTGCCAACCCATGCAACAAGGACTTGGTGGCTGAGAATGGCCGCATTAGGTGCATGTTTCTGCCACCTAATACTACTGCTCTCATCCAACCAATGGACCAAGGAGTGATCATGGCAACGAAGCGCCTATACCGACGGAAGTTCCTGGACGAGGTGATGGTTGTTCTCGAGGACGAGGACGAGCGCAGGGAGGGACGGGACACGCGAGGCCAGTGGACTTTGGAAAACCTTCGCCACTACAACATCAAGTCTGCCATTTACAACTGGGCCAGTGCATGGAAGGAAATCCTTGTCAAGACTCTAGAAAATGGTTGGTCTCGTCTGCTTCTCGGAACGGATGCGGAGTACGATTTCCTAGGTTTCGACGTGGATGACTTCCATGCACGTCTACGTGCGCTCGGTGACGATGTTGATGTGGACAAAGTATGTGAGTGGTTGGATGACAACGAGGGCGATCCTGGGTATCAGACCCTGTCTGATATCGGGATTGTATCTTCAGTTGCAGGTGTCAGTACCCAGCTTGATGATTCCGACGAGGACGGCAACGATGATGCGGACTCCTCTCAGCATGACACAACTCCAGCCATCCCCAAGCTGAGCACACTCCGGGAACACCTAGAGGTCGTTCTGGACTACCTGGAACACCCGGACTGCGACAGGGAAATGGGGCCCTTGGGACTTGTGGAGGAAGTGCGTGCTTTCAGGCAGCGCATCATAAATCATCAGAATCGTCGTTCCTTGCGTCAATCAACGATTGACAGCTTTTTCAGGCCCGTGACCCCCGCTGTGCCCAGCCCTGGCTCCACTCTGTTGCCTCCCCAAGACAGGCCCTCATGCTCCGAGCCACAGCCCAGAACATCAGCCACGGTGGAGTCACCGCTCGACGTGAGTTTGCGTCTATCTTCCAAGTCGTCTGCAGTGGGTATGCCATCAGCACGACCCAGCAACGCACCCCTTGGTCACCTGCCAGCGAAACTCTCGGACTCTGACAGTGAATAGATGCCAAGAACTTCTCCACTAGACCACACGGAAATTTAGTGTTGTGCAGTGAAAGAAAAACAGTGCATACAGTATTGTAAAGAAAGTAGAAATTTAAGTGAAAAGACAAAATTTTTGGACTAAATTTAACATAAATAAACTTGTTATTTGTTTTGAAATTGGTTTTATGAGTGGAAAGACTTAAAGTGCAGAGTGCAACACTTATTAAGTTACAATGGAGCATAAGTAAGACAAGAGTGCGCAGTGTGAAGAGAATGGACTTCTGAGTGCGAATGACTAAGTTAAGTGCAAGACTTCATGAGCAGTGTACTGCAAGTGCTTCAGTAAATCCTTCTTACTGTCAGAGTCTGAGACGAGGCGGTTATTCATCGAGATGGCCATGGACTTGCTGTAAGTAGGGAGAATGTTTCATACTGTACTGTACTGTATTTTCCATACTATACTTACCTCAAACACCTCATTTCACTCTTTTATGTCCCTTATTGGTGTGAATATGTAGTGTCTCAGATGCTATGCATGTGCAGTAGGGAGGTGTTTTTCTGAGTTAGGCTAGTTTAGGGTCCATAACTACCAGTCCAGGAGCCAGGGACTTGTACGTACCCAGAATGTTTAATATTGTATGAACCTACCTCAAAAACCTCATTTTATGGTTCTTTTGCATTTATTTCAGTCTTTTATGTCCCTTATTGGTGTGATTTGGATCTTAAATAGGTGCTATGCCTGTCCAGAGGGAGTTGTATAGGTTTTTTTCTGAGTTAGGGTCCACAAATACAAGTCCAGAAGGCTGGTGCCCACTGTCCGGACAGGACCACTTTCCGGACATGCCTGTGGCTCTATTACATCAGATAGTGGAGGGATTACTGTAATAAGCTCATCGATCGAGTTTTTTGGGCAATTTATTAAAAGGACGAGCAACATCGATCGTGAAACATCCACAAAAAACTGGCGGCAGCTGGCTCCACCCCAGCTGTGACTTAGATGGCTTCTAACCAATCAGAACTAAGTGTTGGACACACCGGAGGGGAGGAGCCTGTGGAGTCACATGGAGAGACAGGCTGACGAATAAGGATATAAAGGAGCGTTGTGGTGTGGATGTGGATGTGATAGGAAGCGTTATGAGGAACACACTTAGGTGGTTTGGCCATGTGGAGAGGATGGAGGGTGAAAGGCTGACGAAGAGAGTGTATGTGAGTGAGGTGGAGGGGGGAAGAGGGAGGGGGAGGCTGAGGATGAGATGGAGGGATGGGGTGGAGAGGTATATGAGAGAGGGGGGTGTGAGCTGGGAGCAGGGCAGTGAAATGGCGGGGGACAGGGCGACTTGGAGACGATTTGTTTGTGGCCACCCCAAACGGGATTGAGGCGTCTGGCAATAGATAGATAGATAGATATATATATATGGAACTAAGACAGAGCCCTAGGGTACTCCACGAGTCACATTTCTTTGTTGTGAAAACTTGTCTCTTATAACTGTTCTCATTTGCCTTCCTATAAGATTCTCTCCCATCCACTTCAGTAGGTTCCCATGCACCTCTCCATAGGTCTTCAGCTTCCACAGCAGTCTCTTATAGTGCACCCTGTCAGATGCTTTCTTGAGATCAAGATTGACACAATCTGCCCATCCCTCTCTCTCTTGTTTAACTGTAGAAACTTAATAGGTTGGTAATGCAAGATCTCCCTTCCCTAAAACCAAATTGTTTTGGTGTTATCATTTTCTTCTAAATACTTTGTCCATCTTTTTCTAATAATTTTCTCGTTCTCACAAATTTTGCATACAGCACTGGTAAGTGATACAGGTCTATATTAAGTGGATCATCTCCATCTTCTCCCTTGAAGACTGGCACAGTATTTGCTCTTTGCCAGTCTTTAGGTAACTGTCCATTTTCCAGAGAGCTCTTGAGAATCACATAAACCAGCCACACTAATTGGTCAGCACATTCCTTCAGGATCCATCCAGCCACACCATCTGGTCCCATTGCTTTCATCACATCCAAGTCCCTCATCAGCTGTAGCACATCATTCATGTCAACTGCAATTCCTGCCATTCCCGTCATCCTGGGTTCCATTTCAGGTTCCCCAAATTCCTCATCCAACACATAGACTGACTGCAGCCTGTTTGCTCATTATTTCGCACAATTCTTCTTCTCTTTCGTAAGTTTCGTCTCCATCCCTCAATCGTATTATACTTAACTTTCATTTTACCAATTACAAACCTATAAAATAGTTTAGGCTCTTTCTTATAATTAGTTACAATATCTTTTTCATATTTCCTTTCTAACTTTCTCTGTACCCTTACGTATTCATTTCTTACCTTCCTGTACTCCTCCCAAGCCCTTTCACTATGCCTTCTTCTCACTTTTTGCCATGCACTTTTTCTTGCCTCATGTGCCATTCTACACCTATTGTTAAACCATTCTTTCTTCCTTTCCACTGCTGTGGAGAATTTTGGGACATATTTATTAACTCTTGCTATATGTACTGTCAGAAACTCATATATCTGATGAACATTTATGATACATTCATTTTTCCCCAGTCTGCATTTTGGATACAGTTCCTCAGGGAAGCAAAGTCTGCCCTCCCATAATTGTACCTGTTTTCTGTGTGTGTGTGTGTGTGTGTGTGTGTGTGTGTGTGTGGTACAGCTGAAGGCAAATTACATAAGAGACAACCTTGGTAGCATTTTCTGTATGTATTTACCTACCTGGTTGTGATTTATGGGAAAGGACCTATACTTGTACTGTCCTATCTCCATAACTACTAATGTCCAGCCTGGTTTTGAAATCATGAATATCTTTGGCATTTATCACCTCTTTATCCAGGTTATTCCATGCTTCAGTAGTTCTGTAATGGAAGCTGTATTTCTTGATGTCTCTCCTGCATGTTGTCCTTTTCAACTTGTTTCCGTGACCCCTTGTTTTTTTGTCACTCAAAAACAGGTCTTCCCTATCAAGCTTCTCCATTCCCTTGGATACTCTGTACACATTAATCAGATCTCCCCTTATCCTTGTTTTTTTTAAGGTTGGGAGATTTTGTCTCAACAGTCTTTTCTCGTATGGTAATTCTTTCAAGCCAGGTACCATCTTTGTTGCTGCTCTGTGTATCCTTTCAGTCCTTCTTATATCCTTCTTTTTATGTGGTGACCATACCACTGCTGCATATTCCAGCCTCGGGCAAATCATTGATACAAACAGCTTTTTCATCATCTCTTCGTCCAGATAAGTAAACGGAACTCTTATGTTTCTCTAAAGGCTATACTGTACGTATCTCTGGTGATCTTGATTGTGATTTTCTGGCAAAAGGTTGTCTGAAAACAGCACCCCTTAATCATTATTTTCTTTAATTTTACTAATCCATTCGTTCCCCATTCTGTGTTTTCCTGTTTGTCTCTTTGTACTCATACCAAAATCCATTACTTTACACTTCATCACATTAAACTGCATTTCCCACCTTTGACTCCAGTCAGATATCTTATCAAGGTCCATTTGTGTGTGTGTGTGTGTGTGTGTGTGTGTGTGTGTGTGTGTGTGTGTGTGTGTGTGTGTGTGTGTGTGTGTGTGTGTTAACTTGGCAAGGAGAATTATTGCAGTCAGATCATGCACAAGAGGAGGATCTTCTGTACAGTACTTAATATAAATTTCATTTCATGTCATGAAAACTTCCCTGCAGAATACTTTGGCATAATCAGATCTTGGCTATACCAGTAAACAAAGTGGCTATAGATTATTTATTCCCAACTTGCATAAGAACGTGTGTGGTTTTGCCAGTTGTCAGAATATTTCGAGTGTGGCTGGCAGACTCCGGCTGTGTATGATTAATGGGACATGGAGTGCCAGATGCTACCACTGCACAAAATTTCAAGGTGGAATGTTAGATGCAATTTGGAGTCCATTGGTAGAAGGTTTAATTTTCTGTGGATGTAAAACTTCATCCAGAGGTCGGGCATTGTTAAAGTGAATTTTTTCATTTTTAACGTTAAATAATAATTCTCACTACATCCTTCCCATTTTATGCCTCCATCTGGATTTTATCATCATCAACAATACTGTCATCTTATAAACCAGGTGGAGCTAATTCGCCGTGATTATACTGCAAATGGAGGTTGGGAGACGTTCCTGTCCTATGAAGATCCCGAGCAGGACATCCTGGTGGGACTTTTGCGGCTCAGAAAGTGTTCCAATCAGGCATTCAGGTAAGAAACATAAACAATAGCCATTCAACATTTGGGTTATGTTGGTGGTTTGATGTTTTATTGTACCTGTATACTTTTGTCAATATTGGATATTTATTATTTTTTGTTATAGGTGGGGGCACATCCACTTCATCTCTGTCCATGTCTCCTCCTTCATCCACCCCTGCTGGCAAGTCCAAGTCTTGCAGGAGAGCAGCCACATTTTCTGTCTCCTGAAAATATCGTGTGATCCGGGTTTGTCTCAGCTCCTTTATGTTTCTGTTGTGGATGGCCATCATGTGAGACTTCAGATTAGTCAAGGTTGATAGGATGTTGCTAGCCTCAGGCATAATCTTGGTGTATGCATCGAAGGTGGTTGCCATGTCGGTTATGGTGTACAGGGTCTGGGACAATTTCTGCGTACTCATCTTGCCCTCTGCAGTATGCTCTGGCCTTTCGTTCTCCTGTATACTAGAGTTCATTTCTTCCTCTATTATGTCTACCACACCTGAGTCTAGGTCATAGTGTGTCAAGTGTTGTCATACAGTCATTTCGTCCACCTCTGATGTGTCTTGACTTGTGTTTCTTTTAGCTTCCACAGCAGCCGCCCGAGTGTCGTCTGCCCTCTGCCGCTCACCTTCCACAGTCAGGTGAAGGAAAAGTTTCTTAAAGTCACCCATGTGCTATAGTGGCTGGGGTAACTTTGTTCTAGCATTCAACCATGATATCCACAGCATTTTATATGTTGAAATCCTTCCAAAACTGACCTACTGTCTTGGCGGGTCGAGAATCGGCAGGTGGTGGCGGAGGTGTGAGTGTGCTAGGAGACTGGTCTGACCTTGAGGACTGTCCCGGTGTGGGCTCCTCTGGACTACGTGGTGACTGTTCTGACCTGGGGGACATTGCTGCTGGTGTAGCCTGTGGGCTGCTGAGAAGGTCCTGAGGCTGCGGGTGTGTGGTGTGGGTCTTCCCTGCTGTCAGAATCTTCCTCTTGTTCCTGAATCTGGCACAGAATTGTGTGATCACTTGTCTCTTTCCTGAGTCTGTCATGCACCTTAGAATAGAACATGTTCTTAACGTTGGCAGTGATCTCTTGGTCTAGGCGTTGGAGTTGTGAAGTTGTGTTGGGTGGTAAGAATACAACATGGATGTCAGGGTAATGGTCGACAAGATATTTGGCATGTGCTTTCATTATCCATAAAAAGGACAACCTTAAATGCCAGATTCATTTTCCTGCAGTGCTTCTGTGCATCGGGAACAAAATACTGGTCGGACCACTTGCGTGACAGACTCCCCACCATGTAGCCACGCAGTGTGAACTCCCAGTAAACGTCGAGTTTTTTCATGTTGCAGTGTCTGTAGGGCTGAGGTTTATGGAATTTGTGGATGATTAGAGGCTTCATCTTGTGTTAGCCAGAAGCGTTGCAGGTGAGTAAGACACTCAACCTTTCTTTATTCATTTTCGTGCCGATTGCCTGCCTCTGTCCCTTCGTCAGGTATGTGTATCTCTCCGACCACTTTAGGAACATGCCGGTCTCATCGTAATTATAGACCTGGTGCCATGAATACCTGCCCATCTCGACAATCTTGTATGCCACCTCTGGAAACCTAGCAACTGCATCAACATCAGCAGAGGCCGCCTCACCGTGGTAAGCCACCCTCCTCACCTCGCACCTTTTTCTAAACCTGAAGAGCCACCCTGACGAAGCTCTGAACGTGGGTGGCAGGTTTATATTCTTCTTCCTGCAAACTGCAGCATATATCCTTAGTGCCTTGTCCCTGATGGCCCTGGCAGAGATGCTCACACCCATCCGGCTCTGGTTGTCGAGCCAGCGGACAAGGTATCCTTCTGTTATAACCATGACACATCTTACCACAAACGACCCCACAATCAGTGTCTTGTTGGACGGGAAGAACTTGGTCCGGATCGCAACCTTTGGACAGTTATTAGCATAAACACACATGCATAACAGCACCCTAAAATCAACTATAAACAGAAGAAATAATTTGATGTTTCATATTTTTCTAAGGCAACACTTAAACAGTGCACCCTTAAGGGTATGATGTACAGTGACATTATAAGTACAGTAACCAAACACACATGCATAACAGCACCCAAAAATCATCTGTACACAGAAGAAATAATTTGATGTTTAATGTTTTTCTAAGGCAACACATAAACAGTACATCCTTAAGGGTATAATGTACAGTGACTTTATAAGTACAGTAACCAAACACACATGCATAACAGCACCCTAAAATCAACTGTACGCAGAGGAAATATTTTCATGTTTAATTTTTTTTCTAAGGCAACACAAACAGTACACCCTTAAGGGTATAATGTACAGTAACTTTATAAGCCCAGTAACCAGCATTGAGGACAATGAAAAGAGAAGCAGGAGAGGAGTGTTGGTGGGACCTGAAGGAAATGGCAAGAGACAAATATTGATGGTGAGAGTTTATTGAGGCCCTATGCATCGTGTGGGGTGCCACAGGAAATGATTGATTTTCTTGATTGACTGTATAATCCATCCCTGAACTGTTCTGACTAAGTCTTGATTGGTTAATGTTGGTTACCTCTAAAAACTTACCCCTTTAGGTGAATACTGATACAGTAAAAACTAGTGGCAGAAATAAAGGTTGAGCAAAAACAACACAGACACATTTACTTTATTGTTATTTAACATGCACTCACCTGCTTTTTGAGAGTTTCCCTGTTCATTCTGAGGGTCCTTATGATGCTCAGAGACCCTGTCAGACAACGTATTTCAGGGGCTGTTAACCTCTTCTGAATGAGGTGCAAAATCCTTGCCTTGTCGGCAGCTGAATACTGGCGATGTTTCTGGCCAACCCTGTACACCTGCTTTTCCTTAGGCTGCTGCGATGGCACTGCACCATCCCCCTCATCTCGTTGCTCTGCGTGCTGTACTTCACTGGTGCGCTGGATCTCAAACGTCCAGGTGTGGGTCGGGAAGCCATGAGCCACGAGGCGAGGACAGTACAGTGGGGCACCAATTTTCGCGCCTAATTGGGTCCAAAAATAATGCGCGAAAGTGGAATTAGCGAAAGTTGGGGCATTGTCTTTATGGCAAAAAGGCTAATTGGTTCCCGGTTATCCTAAAGTAACATCAGATTTTCATTTTCACTTGCAATACAGTACATCAAATCACTATTGTACATTGCATTGTGAGATACAAACAATAAAAACTCAACTATCCTCCTTTTCATTTCATTATTATACTGCCGTTTCTTCACTCCAACACGATACTCTCATTTAGCCTTGGCCTTTCCTCCCGACTTTGAATGTCCCGGCCACTTTTTATCACCACCACTGCCTCCCAGCCCTCCCCCCACACCACCAGGCTCTCCCCCCACACCACCAGGCCCTTTCCCCACACTACCAGGTATAGTAGTGGCCATTGAACCGTGAGAATCCAACACAATGGAGCTAGCACGCTCGTACACAATGGCGGGAATGGGTGGACAGAGTGTTGACATGACGTCATTCAAGATGGCGGTGGGTTGCGGGCGGGCGGTGCAGGAAATTCAAAGTTCAAAATATTGTCCCAAACCCAAAATTTGTGCGCGAAAATCGATTTTTTTCAAGCGAAAGTGGAAGTTAGGGAATATTTGGTGCATGCCGCGAAAGTGGATTCCGCGAATCCTGCTGTAGCGAAAGTTGGTGCCCCACTGTACAAACAAAACAAACGGCCTGTGGGTCTGTAGTACCGTCACTGTATCAGTAGAGGGCATGGTGGTCGCAAGATGGCTGCCAACAATTGAACATCAGTATGCGCCATCGGCAGCCAGCTGGGAGCAGCGTAATGTAGGAAAATCAGCAAATTGTGAGACAACTGGGAAACTTTTTTCTTGTGCAAAAAACGAGGCTTTGAAGTAAAATGCGTTGAAATACGAGGAGTTACTCTACATTCACACTGTCAGAGTCCTGGCTGAGATCACTGTCCAGTGTCATACATATCTCTCTTGTACAAGTATAGTTAGTTCACTGGGAAAGGATGGACTCGTAAACCTTGAGTGGCAGCTGTCTAAGGAGATGAAAAACTCCAAACTCAAACCTGAGGTTATAGGTAGGGTTGGCCACAGTAAGGGAATATAGCCTTTATAAACTTGCCCAGAGCAACTTGTTGGTGGCACACAGTTGGTGCTGAAGCTATGTGGCACTCAGTATCGCTGGTATCTGCCATCAGCAGTGAAAAAAAAAAATAGCTTACACATACAGTATATTACTGTTTTCAGACAGTAAACATATTCTTTTCATACTGAATTGGCAAAATGGAGAAGGTGGTGTACATGAGGGATCCCCCAGTCTTCTAAATTTCCCTTGTTGTGGATCTGGTCATTCACTTCACCTATAACCCATACACTCACTTATCATTTCAGAACACACCCCCTGCACATGTTAGGTGATGTAACAGAACTTTCATGTTTTCCTGGGATTCTTTGAATGCCCACAGATGCCCTTCATTGTTACTGTTATGCCTCCTGCCACATGCAAGAAGTGTGGGTGACATCTCTCACATTCAGCCTGTACTCTATTGTTTAGCACTACAGATAAATGCCCATCTGCCTTATAGTTACCCTGCAGGATTATCAACCAGACTCTTATCTCTCAACTTCTCATACTTGCTGTGGCCTCCAACCTCGCTCGTATTGTTTCTTTCGTTCTTTTTTATTTTCTCACTAATTTGTAAGGTTATTTAAGTAATACTGGTAAGAATGCACTGTAGATATCACATGTAATAGGAAAATGGTTCTGTAAATGAACTTGTTCAATAGTATTTTTGGAATATTGTTCTATACATGAATTTGTTATAAGAAAGTGGTGCTGTAATCAATTCCTCAGTGCATTATTGCTTCTCCCAAACACAAAGACAGCCAGACAGAATGATGCCACCTGCAAGTCTGGCTACAGAGTGCATTGATTCAAAATGTTCCCACAAAGTCTGTCACCTGCTGGCTATTATTCCTGCTCACTTAGACATTGGAAAGGCTTTATACATCTGTGTTTTTCCTTACTTTTCATTATTTTATAATATGTGTTTTTCCTTACTTTTCATTATTTTATAATCCTGTGGTGGTAGAAGTTACTGTTGGGAAGAATATTATTCCTGATTTTCTCTGCAGTGGAGGGGGTTCACACAATCCTTGGCCTAGGCTGTTGGGATTGATTAGTTACTTCATGTTTGTCATCTTTATCACAACAGCCTTTCATTGGATATCCACTTTCTAGCATGAGAAAGAGAGAGAGAGAGTGGGAGAGAAAAAACAAAAATCACTCTCAGGTAAGAGTGACTGGAAATATGAGTGATGAGTTTTCTGTGAATGTTGCCTTGTATCAGAGTTTGGTCTTGAATCCCATATTGTTTGACATGGTGCTCAAAGCTCTCTCATGTGACTTCAGAAATGAACTCCCATTGGAGATGTTGTATGCTGATGACTTGGTGTTGATTGCAGAAAATGAAAGGGAGGTGGAGGAAAGATTTAGAAAGTGGAGAGGTGGAATGGGGCACAAGAGTTTTGGAGTATATATGAATAAAACAAAAGTGATGATATCTAGGGCTGGTGATGGCACTGTCAAAGCACAGGCATTGTGGTCACGCACAGTTTGCCACAAAGGTTGATGAAGTACAGTAAACTCTCAGTTATCCATTGTTGTATTATCAAGGCTAAAGTAGTATCCGGCGCTGTTGGCTCAGCCCTGTTAAAGCAATATCCAGTGAAATTATGCAACATCCAGCGCCAAAACGGGAATTAACTGGGGGTTCTATGTATTATCCGGCAATGAGGCGTATCAAATAGCTCATATACAGTAGCCAACCAGCGCCCATGAAAACTCCGCAATGTGCCAGCCAGTGAGAACACCCACAATATGCAGTCAATCAGAATTTGTTGCGGGAGCGGCCCACCCAGCGTGCCGAGCCTACTGTCACTCTCTCTTTCTCGTGTGGATCTCGTTCACTGAGGACATATCGATGCACTCTGCTCTTGTGACCATCCGGTGGCAAAACCCTAGTGCTAAGACCTACTCTGTGGCCTGTCATGCCTTGCTTGTTGTTGTTACTAAGCTTGTAGCCTCTCAGTGCTTCGTGTCCTAGTGCTGTATTGTGATTCTGAAATTACAGTACTGTACACGTAATTACTGCCACTAGACCACACAGGATTAAGCGAGCTGTACTGTACTGCATGGTGTACAAATCTACCCTCAATTGATGCCAACACTAGGTGAATACATAGTACACTATGTTACTGTATTACTGTATTGTATTTTATGTTTAATTTTCATCTCTTACTCATCGGAAAGTTGTAGGATAGAGGGTCAAGAAAAGCAAGACATTAATCCATTGAGGCAAGGCAAGCTCTTCATTGGCGGAAAATCTATGGTACCTGTATGGTTTTCTACCTAATGAACCGATTCTAACTACCAGTGAGCTTGCAATATTTTACAGTATCTTTGCATGTCCATTCAGTTAAATATTATTGGTAAAAACAGGGAAAAACAAACTAAAGAAATAAATCTTGAACATTTATTGGTGAACTGATGATTTGGAAAGTAGTGTTGTGCAATAGAAATATCATGACTCCCTTGCTTACAGTTGTGCATATGACCCTGGCCCACCAGTTTATTCCTCACCTCACTGCTGTCACTCCATCCCTCACTTGCCACTTTACTGGTTTACGGACAATACAGTAAATGTGTATGAATTGCAAGCACAGTAGTTTTTTCCAGCAAAGCAAACCATCATTTTATCAGTTAGATTTGATCTCCTCTGCCATTGTAAATGCACTCTAAGATGATGAATAAATTCTTCTTAGAACACATTAGCCCTGGCAGAGAATATGAAATCCAACCATCCATCCATCATCCAATCTTACGTTGCCCCATGAGGAGCGTAGAAGCCCGGGGCTAGGCAGTTGGTCCTGACATTTAAGATGAGAGTGAAGAATATGAAATACCTGTACTATATACCATCCATCCATCCATCCATCATCCAATCCTACGTTGCCCCATGAGGAGCATAGGAGCCCGGGGCCAGGCTAGTTGGTCCTGACACTTAAGGTGAGAAGGACCAGCCTTACTCATCCCTGAGTAGCATTACATGAGCAATAAACCCCAACCATCCCTTGGATATAAACCTACACAGGCTCAATCCGATCAGAGTACCTTAATTACCCATTAAACCACCAGGCATCATAATTTGGTTGTATGGTTACCACCCAACGTAGTAAATGGCTTCCTGGTGTACAGGAAACCACATGGCTTGTCACTCAGTGTAGAGTCACCCATAGGCAGAAGGAAGAGGCTGATGGAAATGAAGGTGTGCTTTGTTGGATAAGATTACTGCACTTGCAATTTGTACTTATTTACTGTATTATCTGCAAAACAGTTAAGTGGTGAGTGAGGGGTGGAGTGACGGCAGTCAGGTGAGGAATAAGTTGGTGGGCCCCGGACGTATACGTAACTGTGAGCAAGGGAATCATGATAATTGTACTGTACAACACTTTCCTAATCATCAGTTCATGAGTAAATATGCAGGATTGATTTATTCAGTTTAATTTTCCACACATTAAGTACATTTTTTCTGTATTATCTGCAAATAAACACCTTATGGTCCTTCTCACAAGCCTTCTCTGCTATCTGTCTCACTGCAAATATTTGGTCCACACATCCTCTGCCACTCCTAAAGCCACCCTGTTCATCGCTCACTAGGACTCCTGATATCCCTCTTACTTTATAATAATTCTTCCATATACCTTCCCTACCACACTCAGTAAGCTTATGCCACGATAATTCTTGCACTCACTTCGAGTTTAAAGCTAAATTTGACTTACACTCAACGCTCGGCTATCACGGATTCCGCTATAGCGTATCTCGCTCTCATGCCTATATAAAAAACTACCCAAATACCTTTATCATGCACTAAATGCCTGCTATCGTGCACTGCAAATGTTCGAAAATTTCAACAAGGCCAGGCTCCAGTGCTCCACCCAGCCAACAAAAGCTTCACTCCGTGATTGGTTGTGTGACAGCGCCAGCTGAGCGCTGATTGGCCGCCCGACCGAGTCTCCTGCCCGCCAAACCATTCAAGTGCGCGCCCTCAGACCATGAACAGTGATAGCGAGAACAATAATCTTTTTTATGATATGACCATGGCCAGCGTACCCCCTCCCCGTCCCCTTACCATCACCTAACATAATGCTGCGGCACCTGGCAGGGAAATAAAGAAGAGGAAGAACCTAAGTTATGCAGATAAACTGGAAATGTGAAACTTATAGACAGTGGTGAGACCAAGCAAAATGTGGGGAAGAAACAACATCAATGAATCAACTGTGAGGGGTACTTATAAGAATCGTGATCACAAAAAAGGTATCTTAGGGGTAAATATTGAGGTCATGGCACCAGTTAGAATTATTACCATAAGTTTTTCAATTCGGCTATAGTGCAGCCATAGCGGGACCAATTGGGAGTGATAGCCGAGGGTTGAGTGTACAGTACTGAGAAACAGCGACGGGAACCCATGAGCATAGCACATTTCGTGTATATCACAATTAGGTATGTTAGGTAAATACATAAGTATTTGGAACGACTTAGACGAAAAGGTGGTGCAGGAGAAAAACATTCATGTGTGTAAATGTAGACTAGATAAAGGTGGATATGGAGACAGGACAATACGAGCATTGCTCAATTCCTGTATACTACAAATAGGCAAATGCGGACACACACACACACACACACACACACACACACACACACACACACACACACACACACACGGAGCAGCAGCAATGAGGGAGGATGGACATACACTTGTTGTGCTTTACTACTTGTCATACCTGAGTGTATCTATAATCAGTCAGGCTCAATATAGGCTAAATCAAGAGGTGAGTTAATATTGTAGAGCAAGTATAAGCAAAAAAGTGAAGTCCATAGAAAGTATTTATCGAAAATCAGAGCTCCAGGGAATTCTCGGACTGCAGAAAGGTGAAAACGCATCCCATTACTTTACATTTTAAATTTACCCTGATATACGATACCTCGTTTAACAGTGGGTTTATACCTAACCAATTGCATCAATAATCCAGGGTATACCAGTATTAGAAAAGTTGATATGAAAACTTTGGGTAAAACATCTGGAAAAACACAATATGAAAACAGAAAAATGGTTCAGTTTTAGAAAGGGAAAATCATGTGTTACTAATGTAAACAGCTGATAAGAAATCTTTGGGTAAATCATCTGAAAAACAATATGAAAACAAAAAGACAGTTCGGTTTTAGAAATGGAAAATCATGTGTTACTGATTTATTAAGTTCCTATGATAGAGTTGCAGAAACACTACAGAAAAGAGAAGGATAGGTAGATAGCATCTATTTGGAATTCAAGAAGGCATTTGACAGAGTGCCACACCAAAGGCTTTTCTATCTATCTCTTGCCAGATGCCATAATCCTGTAATGGGTGGCCATTTGACTTTGAGTTATTTGTTTTACGGGAAGGGGCACTAACCCTCCACCAACCCACTTATTGACACATAGGGAGCACGTATGGTTTGGTTATATGGTCACCACCCAGCGTTGTAAATGGGTTCTTGGCTTATGTTCAAGGAGGAATCCAAGGTAATCTGTACTGTTGGATGCAAGATTTTCTCAGAAAAAAGGAAACGAGAACAGTATTAAGGGGAAATTACTCATCATGGGAAGAAGTGACCAGTGGAGTCCCACAGGGCTCAGTGCTGGCCCCAGTCGTGTTTTTAGTATATACAGTTGACATTGACAGCAACATTAGAAATGGATGCTATCTAAATATGTTTGCTGATGATGCAAAATACAAAGGAGAATGGAAAACACACTTTTACAGAGAGGGACAAAAGTTAAATAAGCTTTATGAATGGAGCAGTAGATTTCAAATGGAATTCAGTGTGGGCAAATGCCATGCAATCAAGTTTTGTAAAAGTGAAAAAAAAAAAGACCAGATTGGGATGATAAGCTAGGAAGTTGAACCCTACACATATCAGAAGATGAGAAGGACCAACCCTCAAAATCCCTTACCTCAAGCCCATGTCAGGTCACTCTGTGGTTTGTGTTTCTTCCATATTGTACCTTTTTCACATTTTTTATTAGCCTAACCTTGCTTGTGTGTGTTTGTGATACTTACCATAACAGTATGTATATATTTAGTGGGTATAAATTTTTGTAAAAGGTAACATTTGGGTTTACAAGTGTTGTGCCCAGTACCAGTTAGAGTAGCCTAAATCCCATCGGTTCTGTACTTTCATTATCACGCACTAGGCTTGGTACCATTTATGCACAGTAATCAAGGGATCACCATATACATTGCAATATAAGAAAAAGAAGAAATATGTTACATTGTTGTTATTCTTTTTATTAGGCCAGAGCTTCAGGGAGGAGTGTCAATTGTGCGAGAACTCCACGTGTATGGGTCAGTGGTCCCTGTCAGCACCCGTGACCCCACCAAATTTCAACATCAGGGGTTTGGCACCCTACTTATGGAAGAGGCAGAAAGGATAGCAAAGGAAGAACATGGCTCCTGTAAGATCTCTGTCATATCAGGTAAGTCAGAATCAAACATCATCCAGTCCTTTAAGTCCCGTCAGGAGGGCTCATGGCTAGGTTACTCATTCCTGACATTTAAGGTAAGGCTAATCACCCTCACTGGACCCTGAGAGGCATTGTGTGAGCAGTAAGCCTCAACCAACCCTTCAATTTAAACCCTTACAGATCTCGTGTGGTTGGAATGCTTTAACCCAACGTACCACCCAGGGTCATTTGGCTACCAGCATATGGTAACCACCCAACATAGTACAGTTTCTGGTTTCTTGGGTTGTTACTAAATTCGGGTTCATCTGCTGGTTGCAATCTATTCTTAAAGGATTAAAACATATTAAATATTAGTTTGCCCATGATTGGTTGAGTAAAAGTGTTCTGGTTGTTGGGAAATTACTGTATTCTCTTCACCCAAGGGAAGCACTTATTCATTTTATAACGAAATTTAATTATTGTACAGTACAGTGCTGTGAAACAGGAGAATGGCAGTCTGTTGTTTGGAGGGTTGTTGCGCAACCCTGGTTCTGTCTGATTGAGCAGACCTATCAGTCGTAGATAAATGGCCGCCCCAGTGGGGTTGTCGCAGTTTTCCATCACCATTTATGTTATGTCAGCATCTTAGTGTATTCTGCTGTGCAGTGCTCCATTATGTATTAACTTAGTATCACAGGATTTAGGCTAAGGTCATGTTGTTCCATCTCCATATCCTTAATTTTCCAGGCTACTGTTAAACACACGGATGTTCTTTACTTGCCGGACATACTCTTCCAAACTGTTTCAAGTGTCTGTACTTCAGTTTGGGAAACTAAATTTTTAATCATCAACTCTTCTTCAGATTATATTCATATCCACTTGTCTGCCCATCATCATCATCCATGAATAGGTCTTCTCTGTCCACCTTTTCCATTTTTCACACTCCTTTAAACATCATAATCAATTCTCCTCCCCCTCTTCTTTCACTTAATGTTGGTAACTTTGACTTTTTCAGTCTCTGTGCATAAGACAGTTCCCTCAAATGTTGTAGCCTCTTAGTTGCCATCCTTTGTACCTTTTCCACTTTCCTAACATGCATTTTTAAATGAGGTGTTCCTATCACTGTGGTATATTCTAATTTTGGTCTAATTTTGGTCTTATCATGGACACAATTATTGCCCTCAACATATCCTCTTGATGGCTGAGCATCATTCTCATATTAGTCATCCATCTATATGCCATTTCAGTGATCATATTTATAAGCATCTCTGGTGATAGATTATTGTGTTTGATCACTCCTAGATCATTCTCTTCCCATACGTTGCTGATCATCTCTCTTCGAATTTTATACACACAACTAGGTCTTTTGTCATTTTTCCCCATTTCTAGGACATGGCATTTTTTTTTTCCCCCCCCATTAAACTCCATTTTCCAAGTCTGGCTTAACTGCACAAGTTATCCAAATAATTTTGCAACTCATCACAACTGTCACCATTCTGAATTTGCTTTGTAATTTTTCAATCATGAGCAAACATGTTCATATAGCTGCTTAATCCTTCTGGCGTATCATTTACATGTGTCAAGGGTTCGATGAGGTATGTGTACCCTGTAAAAGGTTAATTATTCACCTTTATTGTGCCTTTTTCTTCATTTTTGTTAACCTTATCATGCCTTGCCTTTACATGCATACGTTTCTGGTATGCGACAGGTGGTGGCGACCATCATCCACTCACTTGATGTAGTGCTGCCTACTTCTTTCTTCACCTTTATCATTCTTTTTCTGTGTCTGTCCTCTTCTTTCCTATTTCTTCCATCTTTCCTGTCTTTTTTTTTTTTTTTTTTTTTTTTTTTACTCTTCCTTCCTTTTCAGGTGGCATTGCAGTGAGTGACAAGCCAAATGGATTCCTATAAGCCAGGGAACCACTTACAAAACTGGGTGGTAACCATATAACCAACACATACGTGTTCCTTACATGCCAACAAATGGGTTGGCAGAAGGTTAGCGCCCTTCCCCATAAAATAATGAACTCAAAAGTCATCATCCCTTACTAGATTGTGGCATCTGGCTGTAGACAGATAGATAGATGAACCATGTGTGCATTTAGTGGGTCCAATTTGTTGTAAAGGGGAAAACTGGGGTTTGGTCTTGGGTGCCTGGGACCAGTTATGATAAATCCTGTAGGTTCTGGGTCTTCCTTATTGCAAGCTTTCGTTATCATGTACCATGTGTGATACCAGTTATGCACAATAACCGTGGGATGACTGTACTATTTTTCTACCTCATCTACTATTCCCATCAGCCATACAAGGTGCTATCCAAAATTTTCCAGAGTGGGATCACGCCACCTAAACGAGTTGTAGCAGCGCAATGTGCTTCTAGGTGGCAGTACTAACATGCATTGTGAGTCAGTGTGCCACGCAGCGCGGAGCTAAGCGGATGTGGGGATTGGTGACGTTCATTTGTTTGCTGTTGTGCATATACTGTCTGGCAATAATTAAGATGGATATAATATGGAACTTGATCCTCATTTTTGGGAGCAGAAAGAAGTCACAAGGAGCCAAATCCGGCGAGTAAGGAGGGTGGGGAACGAGAGCCATGTTGTTCTTGGCCAAAAACTGCTGGGTGTTGAGCACACTGTGAGCGGGGGCGTTGTCATGGTGAAGCAGCCAGTTGTTGTCTCACCAAAGATTGGGGCGTCGTCTTCTCACATCTTCACACAGTAACTAATTCTCACCTTGTCACAAACATCGTGAATGCTCGGATGTCGATCCTCACAGACAAGCTGCTGATTTTTAACCACATTTTGAGGAGTTGTGCAGCATGATGGCCCTTCTGTGTGGTCTTCATTGTCAGGCAATGCTTGACCAGCCTTGAACTGTGCATGCCACGGAAACACGTGTGTCTGACCAAGAAACTGCTCACCAAACACTTGTTGAATCATTGCCAGGGTCTCAGTTACATTTTTCCTAAGATTCGCACAAAATTTGATACAAATTCGCTGTTCCTTTTTTATATCCATCTTGCAAATCGCCAGACAACACTTGCACAACAGCAAACAAATGAACGTCACTAATCCCACGTCTGCCTAGCTTCATGCCACACACACACTGACTCACAATACATGTTAGTACTGCCACCTAGAGGCTACTACAACCTGTCTAGGTGTCGCGATCCCAGTCCAGAAAATTTGGATAGCACCTAGTATGCAATATTTTAAAAGAAAAGATTAAGCAGGGCTGTCATTTTCAAAAGTAGTTTCACAGACTTTGCACACTGTTTTGTATTCACAGGTGTGGGGACCCGCAACTACTACAGGAAGCTTGGCTACGAATTGGATGGAGTGTACATGTCAAAATCACTCGCCTGAGGTTGCTGCTGATTGGGTATTTGAGCATCAACACTTGTAACCAACTTTACATTTGGCCAAGACACAATGAAGTAGTAAACTATAATTGATTGCCTACAGTGGGAAAAAAGGAAGTAAGGAATGTGCTTGAAGGATTTAGCATTTTTCATAAGTTTTAAGACATGTTTTTCCCTTTATAGATATGCCTCACCCTTTTCAGATTTCCAGTATTTTTTTTTTTTTTTTTTAAGTGAAAGTACTGCCACCTAGAGGCAGTTCTGTTACTTAGCATAAAAAGATTACCAGTATCCCCTCATATGTAAATTAATTATAATACTATTATCATCTGTAACAGCTCATTGTTTATAGCTTCATCATTGATCATGCACGAATAGCACATGCTGTACCCAGAGTTCCCATGATTCTTACAGAATTTTCCATACCTGTACATTTAGTTAGATAAACTAATCATAAACACACATTACCACATAAGATACTAGTATTGACTCACGCAACACTACACAGCCAGTGATGCATGGTATCTCTTGTGCCAACTTCCACCCACTTGATGTAGTGCTACCTACTCATCTCCTTTATCATTAATTTTTTGTGTCTGCCTTCCTCTTTTTTTATTTCTTTCATCTTTCTTACCATCTTTTATCATTCCTCTTTTCACTTCAGTTTGCTTTACATTTAGAGACAGGCCCAATGGTTTTTGCCTGCTTCCTGCTTCCCCTTTATGATTATTATTCTCTGTCTGCCCTCCTCTCTTTTATTTCCCCCATCCTTCAAATCACCTTTTATTACTCTTCTTTCCACTTCAGGTGGCTCTACATTGAGTGACAAGCCAAATGGTTTCCTGTAACCTAGGAAACCATTTACAATGCTGGATGGTATCCATGTAGCCAGATATCAGGGTGTTATGGAACATACAGTGGCGCTGTCCATCACAAGGGAACATTGGTGTGCTACATGGGATGGCCCTGCAGGGGCAGTTGCTTGCCTGTGGTTGATGGGTCTGTTTGGTTAGACAGACTGGGGTTACTCTGTAACAGCAACTACACAGCCATTAAATAGTATTGTTGTTTGCATCAGTCTTTTCTGTTATCTAGACGTGTTTTGGATTAGATCTTAGACAGACTGTTGTACTGTAGATCCCTTGTCTTGAAACACCTTGTTTAAAACTAACAATACATCCAGTCTTTAAAGTTATCCTTTGTAGTGTGTTGCATATCCTTCATTTGTAGAGTAGCACCAGGGATGAAAAGAAGTAAGTTGTGTTTCAAGTACAGTATTTTTATTCTCTAAGCATACAGTATGTTACTGTAATTGCAAAACATAATGTATATTTACTAATATAATAATAACAGTGAGAATGTGTTTTATCACACTCCTAATGCTTTAACTCATGGACTTAAGTAGGGGGTTGCAAAACGGGCCATGGTGCAGCACTATGGGTAATTTAGTGACTACCGGAAAATTATTTTTGATGTACATCATTGTCTTGGAAATGGTATCACACTACACACCTACCCATGATATATTTTTGCTCAACTTACCATAGTTACAGATTTATTGTAGCTGGAAATTTCCCAGTTGGTGGGAACTGGTAACTACACAAGCAGGACTCCCTCCTGTCAAAGCCTCACTGATTTGCGATAACATGAGCATGATGAGCTACTTTCCATAATTTACTTATTCATTCCCTCTCTCCTCCTAGTCACTGTCAGCCTTGGATTAAACTTTATCAGATTTTATTTTTTTTAACAGATTTGAGCTTTTCTTCGGTGCTAACATCATGGTAAATGGATTAGGAAGTGCATGAATTTCATTCGTAGTAGCAACTGTTACTTTGTTTCTGGGCTCACTCTTGATGGTAGGGATGAGAGATGGTAGAAAGCCAATATCCCATAAAAACTGCATGACCATTGCTCCTTTAAGAAATTTTGTTGTGCCTTGTTAAAAATTCCACTCATATGAGCCAGGTTGCATGCCCCCAGAGTTGACTCATGTGGGGTAAGGCACATGCCACAAGTTAAAAAATATATCTTTTTTTATTTTTATTATTATTATTATTTTTTTCATTCATTCATCATGTAATCCTCTGTTGCCTCATGAGGAGCATAGCAGCCCGGGGCTTGGCAAGTTGGTCCTGACATTTAAGGTGAGAGTGACCAGTCTCACTCATCCCTGTGTGAAATTACGCTTTCGTTTTTGAAGGCTCCAACATGCTTGTATGCATCGGCCTTGGTCACCTAATGGCGGCTGTCCATGCTGCGCGATCTCAGGCAGCCTCCCTGTTCAATCCCTTAACCCTGAGGTCACATTTAATGACCTTGTCCCAGGTCTTTTTTGGTCTACCCCTCGCAACCCCATCCCTAATATTAATGCTTCTCACTTTCTGCACCCAATTATCATTCCCTATCCTCTCCACATGCCCAAACCACCTCAATCTACCTCTCCTCATTACAACACCAATACACTCCAGTCCCATCCTACCTCTCAACTCTTCCATTGTAAACCTAGCCCCTGCAGGCCTTGCACTCAGGGATGCACTACACATCCACCTAATCATTGTCATTTCTATACATTTGAGCCTACAAATATCCTCTTCCTTTACTGCCCAGGTCTCACTACCATACAGCATTACACTCCTAACACATGCTCCATACAAAGATCCCTTAGCACTCTCAATGTCAGGAGAGGCAACAGCTTCCTGAGCTTCCAACCATTCCTCACCCTAGCCACACACCTAGCTCCAGCCACACCTCCTGCATATAACATGTCTCACAAATAACAAAACTCTTCAACACATTCAAGAGACTCACCAGGAAGTTCAATCCCTGCACACCTGACAATCTCCACCTGGTCTCCCCAACACATCGCACACATAAAATCAACATTAAACCCTAACATGAGCAATAAATCCCAACAACCCCTTGGATATAAACCTACACTGGCATGGCATGAACTGTGAGAGATTAGGTGGCATACCTAAATCTCATTTACTTCATTTGCCTTTAAGAGAATCGCATTGGTTGACTTGCCACACACTGTCCAATATATACAGTTGACAGCCAGTCCCTTGTTACCCCCATCAAGGCACAGAAGCATGAAGTTAAACTACTGTGGTCCAGACCATTAGGGTAGGTGATCAATCTGTGATTGGTAATAAATATATATTTTTTCTTAATCACCATTTGGAGATTCATACCTTTGTACATTAAGGCATGACCATTATTCTGACCACTGCATCCTACCACAAGATCACTGGTCAGTGGCCAAACCACTTTCAGTGAGACTGCTTCTCCATAATGAATATATAACAAAATGAATCCATCCATCCATCTATCATCCAATCCTTAGTTGCCCCATGAAATGCGTAGGAGCCCGGGGCTAGGCGTGTTGGTCCTGGCATTTAATTAAGATGAGAGTGACCAGCCTCACTCATCCCCGAGTGGCATTACGTGAACAATAAACCCCAACCATCCCTTGGATATAAACCTTCACTAGCTCAATCCGATTGGAGTGCTGTAATTACCAACTAAACCATCAGGTGCCATAATGTGGTTATATGGATACCACCCAGTGTAGTAAATGGTTTCCTGGTGTACAGGAAACCATGTGGCTTGTCACTCAGTGTAGAGTCACCACAGGCAGAAGAAGGAGGAAAGAATGAAGGAAAAAAAGACAGAAGAGGGAGTGTAAAGTCACCTGTAGGCAGAAGGAGGAGGACAGAATGAAGGAAAGAAAGACAGAAGAGGATGGAAGGAAAGAAGGATGGAGGAGAGGAAAGGGCAGACACCCGAGGGCAGCACTACATCGAGTGAGTGGAATATATAAACAAAGTGAATCAGTGGTTAAAACAGATGCCACAAAAGACCTCTTAATTCCTCAAGTAAGGCAGTGACAGCAGTGAACATTTCTTTTTTTCCCTGGCTAACACTAGATAAACTGATTCAGTCCCTCATACCCTTAGAATGAAGTATCCATGTGGTAGACTGAATTTGATATTTTGTTCCACATGCCAGCTGGTTCAGTAGAGCATATGGATATTTAAATAACTCATATACAGTACAGTATAACTGATGTGTGCAGAACAAGCACTATCAGTCTCCATAATGACTGCTGTCATTATTATCAACATCATTCTCATTTTTAATGACTTGCTTCTTAGGAATCCACCTACAAGGGACGACCATGACTATATAGCCTTCAAACTCTTTTCTCCTATTAATATTGACAGAAGTGTGCCAGATATCGCAGAACACTACTAGCTCAATCTTTTATTTCTTTCCTCTGCCCAATTAGCCATCCAATCTCACTTTTCCTTTTCTTCTTAGAACTTCGCACTCCGTCATCTCCCTGCCCTCATCTAATGTTACTATCTCTTTCCAGTGTAATTCATTCTCCTCCATTCAGTACATCACTCTGCAGAACTTGTTACAGCCTCACTCTCTTCATTGTATTTAGTAAAGAAATGTATAGTGTTGTGACAGTGGCAGACTTTTTGGAGCTGAATTAATGCATCAACAGTCATGAAATTTGAAGAAAATTTAATTTTCTGAAGGCTCAATGTCCACGTCTCTTTTTATAGCTTCTGGTTCCTCCTGCAGTTCATACATGACTGTACTTTAATTTGCAAATGTCTGATGTACTGTACCCTGTTTCAAGAAAAACAAAAAGTGCATATGGAAAATTTGCAGCAGTCATTCTAATGTTGGACAGAAACACGGATGTGTCATGTTTCCATGGCTGTTCAGTCAATACATATATAAATAAGTATATATATACAGCAATCCCTCCACTATCCGATGTAATAGAGCCAAAGGCATGTCTGGAAAGTGGTCCTGTCTGGAAAGTGGGCTCCTGGCTCCTGGACTGGTACTTAAGGACCCTAACCCAGCCTAACTTTGAAAGCCACCTAAATAACTCCCTACTGGACATGCATAGCACCTATTTAAACCTATTTAAGACCCTATTCACACCAATAATGGACATAAAGCAAGAAATATAAGGTAGAGCAGTGGCTGTTGGAGTGTTCCTATAAAGAGAGGGCAGGGTTTATAAATTCCTTGTGGCGGTAGGTGGGGGCACTCACCATCCACTCACTCGACGTAGTGTTGCTTTAAGTGTCTTCCCTTTCCTCTCTTCCTTCCTTCCTCTTCCATCATTCTTTCCTTCATCCTTTCCTCTTCCTTCTGCCTACAGGTGACTACTGCCTACTGAGTGACAAGCCAAATGG
This sequence comes from Coenobita brevimanus, assembly GCF_032717465.1. NCBI lineage: Eukaryota > Metazoa > Arthropoda > Malacostraca > Decapoda > Coenobitidae > Coenobita > Coenobita brevimanus. Next base: position 1,573,667 of record NC_137004.1, on the reverse strand, counting down.
TTTCCTATAAACCAGTTATAGTGTACTATGCTGAGTGGTAACCATATAACCAAATCATGGCACCTGGTGGTTTGGTGGGTAATTAAGGTGCTCCAATTGGATTGAGCCTGTGTAGGTTTATATCCAAGGGGTGGTTGGGTTTTATTGCTCAAATAATGCCACTCGGGGATGAGTGAGGTTGGTTACTTGTCATCTTAAATGTCAGGACCTGGGCTCTTATGCTCTTCATGGGGCAACACTGGCTTCCATGATGGATGGCTGGATGGTATTGTTGCTTGCTGATGATACTGTTCTGTTAAGTGAAGCTGAATGGGAGTTGCTAGGCTTGGGGTTTGAGTTTAGAAGTATGTGTAAGAAATGAATTTTGAACCTGTAAGTAGTACAGTTATTGTCACTGAGAGGACCGAAGTCACCAAGCACATGGTGAGGCAAAATGGTCAGGAAATGGAGAACATGAGTGCCTTCAGATATTTAGATAGTGTGATGAACAAAGATGGGAGTTTAGAGGATGGAATGCGAGAAAGGGTACAGCAGAGATGAAAAGCTGCAGCTACAATGAGAACAATGATAAGAATTAGGGAGGTGATCAGAGAGGTAATGAAGTCACTGCATGACAGTATTATGATCTCCACTCTAATATACAGAAATGAAGTGTAGACACTGGTGAAAGGACACCTGCCGAGTGTGAGAGGAATGGAAATGAGTTATCCGAGAGGAGTGTGAGGAGTTACAAGGAGAGACATACAAACAAATGAGGGAGTTTAGAAACATTGTGTTTGGCCATTTGGAGAGAATACAGAATGACAGATTAGGGGAGTGATGTAAGGTGAGGGAGAGACAAAGGGATATGAATGAAAGTGGTGTGAGTTGGCAGGAGGGCAGCCTGATGGTGGACAGGGTGACTAGGAGACAAATTGTTCATGATCATCCCCTCTAATATTAAGGTATCTAGCTACAGATAGATAGGTAGATAAATGAATAGTTTTTAATAAATATTGTAAAACAGAAAGTCGGCTAAAAAACACACACACACACACACATACACACATGAGAATCACTGTAATTGTTTAAGTCCTGGGATGGCCCTTATGAGTGCATTGAGTTGGTGTTTAAGTTCCCGAATTTCCTCACGTTGCTCCTCTTGCATCTTCAGTAAGGCCATCATTTGTTTATTCTGCTCATCTATCAGGTCCTTTAGTGGGTGTTGTGGTTCCTTCTCCTCCTCAATGGTATCCAGCATAAGTAATTTCCTGGTGATAAAGTTTGAGCTCTTGGTTTTCTGGGTATTTTCAATCATAATTCCCAGAGTTCCCCATTCCTGGAAAAATGGGAAACACACATCCAGCTTGAGAAAAAGCATACACCTGGAAGCAGCCCGGTGGTAGGTGGCACAGCTGCGGAAGCTGTCCAATTTTTCTGAAGGCTGAGTAATGGCCAGATTAACTATGAATCCTCCAATAGTTGTGACAAATACCACAAAGAAGAGGTTAACCATTACAGGGTACAGCAGGTTTTCATCTGGATTCAAGAAAGTATCATCATAGCCAAGGTCTCCCAGCATCCAAACAATTGTCTTGACCATGGCCTGTGGTACCCTATTAAAAGCCATCTGATCTCTTAGTAACAAATGAAAAATGAATGCAAATACGAATACCAACATAAGGATATAAGAGAGGACCCTGAGGAAGCTCTTGATGAAGCTGTCGGTAATTGGCATGAAAACTGAGAGTATGGGGAGCTGGTTGAAAGTGTTGATGAGATGCAGCCATGCCACTAGCAGAGCAATGATGCCACACTGCCATTGCCCAACCTGCAAGTATCATAACAATTTATGTCAGCCACGGCAGAAATATCAGCACCACAAAAAGAAATACTGTACAATATTTTCAGGCATGCAGATGTTCCTTCTTTCTGAATAACAATATACCTGTACCCTGTTGACACAATCGCTACTGCAATTCAATAATACTGAAGTAGTATTAACAGAATGTTGGCTGCCATAGACCTGAACAAAGACAATTACTGCATAACACATTAATGTATAATAAGCAGTTGCTCAACCCAGGTTATGCCTGACCTAGCAGATCCATCGACTGCAGGCAGGAAGCTGTCTGAGTAAGGGTGTCCCGTAGGTTCCTTATACTGTTGATGCTGTGTCTGCATCTTACTGTGGTATGTGTTGTGCAGTGCTCAGTAATGTGGGTTATGCTGTGTGGCCCTATTCTACAAGCAGGGCACATGTCATCTGTGATTTCACCCAATCCAGATCTAAGCTCATTACCAAAAATGGCTTGGTAATGACCAGTGAACTCATTATCAGCTCTATGTAAAAACACTTCTGATAGGTGGATGTTGGGAGGAGGGTATTTTGTTGCCCTGTGCATGAAGTGAGTACATATGGTTTCTTCACTGCTAGTGTTGGGGTGTCTGGAGGGGGATATTACTGAAGAGGATCTTCTAATGTTTGTGTCATGATTCTTTTATGAGTCTAGTTGTGTTGTGGCTCTTATAATGACAGGGATGTTGTGTTTCAGCACAGGATGCCACACAGAACTGTGTGCCTCTCATAATTCATATCAAGATTTTTTTCAAACAAAGCTGAGTTTAGTTTCAAAGTATAAGACAGCTGTCGTAGTAGTATTGATGCAGCCAGTGATAAGTACAGCACTGTTAAATGTGCTCTGCAAGGTGTGTTGAAGTGAGTGTCAGATAGGATGGGGGCCCATGCCAAGGAGGTATTAGACACCACTGATCTATTGTTTGTAGAATGGGATGATTGCTCCTTATTGCTGCCCAAAGTCTGTCCATGTAGGTGCCATGAGTGTGTTGAGTCCAGAGGGTGCACCACCTCTTGATGTCTTGTTTGTGGTCTTTGAAGGTGAGTCCAGTGTCATATGTCACTCCAAGGGTCTTAGTGAAGGATGTGTATGGTACAGGTACATCATTAACTGTGATGTAAAGGGTGTACTTGTGCTCATGATTACTGATAGTGATGATGTGGCCAATTTGGCTGGAGCAATTGTCAGTCTGTTGTCCTGGACCTATGTCAGAAATGTATTGAGGTAGTCTTTATAGCAGTGTGTAGGTTTTGTTTGTGATGTGTGTGGCTGTTCTGGTAATGTCATCTGTATATGGGACAAAATTGTGGAGGGTCAGCATGCAGAAATCTTTTGCATGTATAGGTTGAAAAATGTAAGTGAAAGAATGTAGCCCTGTGGAACTCTGGGAAGTTTCATGTCCATGGTTACTTGCATTGGGGTGTAATATATACTTGTCAAGATATGTAATAGGCAAGACAGCATTTGTTGTTTGTTTTCTGTGGTTGTGGTGCAGATTCTGGTGATTACACTGCACTGGGGAATGGCAACAAAGGCTTTAATTATACAGGGTATGTCATGTTGTAAGAACTTGTGGGGGTAGGGTAGCTGATACCATCAGATGTGTATTGTGTGAAGATGGTTACTAGGTTTATGAAGCATAGTGCCCTAATGCCATGCTGTGAGAGAGCAAGGGAGACAGTAGGTGTGACTTCATTATAAATCAGATATTCAGTTATCTTAGATGGCATGCTAAGTGGTGTTATGAGTCTGTATGAAGTAGCGTGTTCAGTCCTTTGTTTTACGAGTGGTCATGACTGTTCCATGTTTCCAAATGCTAGGAATTCTGATATATGTGTAAAGGTAGTAGCTGATAACTGTGAGGGGTCTGGATGACATGTGGTGCTACATGTTTCAAGTGTAGGATCATGATATCATCTGGCCCTGTGCCCTTTGCTTGTAGAGTTCTTTGCTTTCTTGAAATTGTTAGTGTCTTCTGGAGGGAAGGGGGTTACAATGTGGTCAGGTGGAAACAAAAGATTGTTTTTCAGACTGTGTGTGTGTTGACATAAAGTGATTTATGTTTGTGTAGTGGTCCACGGGTATGTCTGCTTGTTCCTTGTAAGAAGGCATGTGTTGAGTATTGGTAGTAATGGCGCTCGTTTGTCATTTAGTGATACTGTTATGTAGTGCTAAGAGGAGTAAGTGGAGAGGCTAATTGTTGTTACAAAGACTTGTTACTGACTCACTATCACTGGTCACTAATCTGCACCAGTCATGATGTGCTGCTAATCAGAAGCCAACCGCATGTTTACTGAAGTTGCTGCATATCTTGCCTGACCGCTGGCTCAGGTTCACATGCCACAATATTTACTCAACTGTGACCTGGTTTGGATGGCATCCCATCAGAGATGGTAAGGGTCAGCCTGTTTCAAAATATAAGGAGGGAAAGGGGATGGAGACAAACCCAAGTAATGAGGACTGTCCCCTCAGCATGTGGTAGCCAACCATAGTAGGATGACTTGCCATGACTTCCTCCTTTAGGAGTTGATTGCAAGGAAATATAGTCTTACCAGGGTATGGGATATTACTGAGTAGTTAGAGGTGACAGATGACTAATTCCCACTCAAAATTCAGCCTCTTCCAAGTCACTCTTCTTAGTTTAGGTTAACTGATGGCATGGTGTAAGAAGTACTCCAAAATGTATTATAAGTTAAGAATTTGCAGTTATGCTAACTTGTACAAAATAACCTAATATTATAACTGTTTCCATTTATTGTGTACTCTGTTAGCAGAAGTGTCTGATTCATTTTGTTTTAATAAGTTTGTAAGTGATTCTGGTTAAGTTCAGAGAATCTCACTCTGCACCTGTTTTATATATAAAAGAACCTGATTCTGTGAGGAAGGAGAGTGTGCTTTTGATTGGAGATATGAATGGAAAAGCAGAGAATGTGAATGTAGATGGAGTTGTTGGTGAGTGGGGTGTGCCTGCAGATATGGATGAGAATGGTACTGCTCTAGTGGACATTTGTGCAGGGAGGGGATTGGTGATAGCCAAGACTCTCTTTATGAAAAAAATAATCCTCAGGCATACATGGCAAGTAGTGAGAAGGGTGGTGGTGGTAAGCTGAATGTACAAAAGGCAATGATTGATTATGTGTGTGTGGTTGAGAGAATGAGAAGAGATGTGCGGGATGTGAGAGGATACCGATATGATGGTAAGAGTCAAGGTATAAATGCACAGGATGAGTAGAAGGAGAGAAGCACAGCAGGAAGCAGTCCATACAAAGAGGGCAGAAATGTTGCAGGGGAAAGAAAAAATAAAAGGCAGAATGGAGAAGCGATTGAGCAGATATGATTTAGAGCAGATGGGGGAGGTAGAAGGTGTGTGCAAGATATTCACAGAAGAAATCTGTGCAGCATGTGAGGTGGTATGTGGGGTGAAGTGAAGATGAAAGGGCGTGCAAGGAAAAGTATGGTGTAATGAAGAGGTGACAAGCTGTGGCACAAAAGAAGAAAGCATATAGTGAATGGATAGGAAGCAGAGGCATGGAGGAAGTTGAGAGACGGAATAGAGAGTTCTATGTAGAGAAGATGAGAGAGGTGAAAAGATTAGTAAGAGAGTAAGAGGAGAGTGGATGAGGAGACAGAGGAGAATCTGACTGTAAAGTGGAGGGAATGTAAGAAAATGTTCTGGGAGGGAAGAATCTGACTAAAGTGGAGGGAATGTAAGAAAATGTTCTGGAAGGAGGTTAAGAGTGCAAGACAGGGTGATAAAGAAGGTAGTAGGGTAATGAAAGATAAAAATGGCAGATTGCTGGTGGTGAAGGAAGAAAAAGTGGGCAGATGGAAAGAACCCTAAGGAAATGTTAAACACAGAAAATGAAAGTGGCACGACTATACGTGACTGGGGAATGGCTGAATGAAGGAGCCAGATGAGAAGGGAGGAAGAGATCGGTAGAATGGAGGTAATGGAAGCAATGAATAAAGTCAAAATGAGGAGCACCCCAGAAATTGATGGAATGTGTGATGAAATGCTGAACCATGGGGGTGAGACAGCAGTAGAATGGATATGGAAGATGTGCAGATTAGCCTGAGAGGAAGGTAGAGTCCCGGAGGATTGGAGGTCTGGTATAATTATTCCCCTGTACAAAGGAAAAGAGGAAAAAGAATTGTGCAGTCATCACAGGGGCATTTGTCTTCTTAGTGTAACTTAAAAAGCATATGGTACGATATTTACTGACAGACTTAGGGAAATAACCAAGGAATTAATTGGAGAAGAACAGGGAGATTTCAGGAAGGGAAGAATTTGAGCAAATCTGATATCCATCCTAATTTGTTCAGTGAAACGTTTCTAGAGATGGGAAAGAAGCTGTAAGCTGCCTTCATGGATTTGGAGAAAGCATATAATACAATGGATAGACAAGGAATGTGGAAAATATTAAAAATATATGGAATAAATGGGGAACTGCTGAATGCCATGAAGAGTATGTATGTAGGCACTATGGCTACAGTGCATGTGCATGATGAACTGAGTGAATTTTTCTGTCTGAATTTTGGGCTGAAACAGGGATGTGTCATGCCACCATGGCTGTTCAATTTGTATATGGATGGTGTTATAAAAGCGATACAAGTAGGGCAGTGGATGTTGATGCAGTCCTAATGAGATAGCAGCATTTGGAAACTTCCTGTTCTACTGTTTGCAGATGCTATTGTATTATTAAGTGAAGATGAAGGGGAACTGCAAGGCTTGGTGAATGAGTTTGGGAGAGTATGTAAGAAATGGAATCTAAAGGTGAATGTAGGGAAGCGTAAAGTTGTAGTATTTGAGAGAAATTAAGTCACTGAATGCACAATGAGACTGGATAGTGAAGAAATGGAAAATTTGTGTGCATTTAAGTACCTGAGTACTGTGATGAGTAAGGATGGAAGTTCAGAAGATGATCTGCTTGAAAGGGTACAACAGGAGAGAAAGGCTGCTGGTTCACTGAAGGCAGTGGTAAGAAATAAGGAACTGAGCATGGAAGTCAAAAACTCGCTGCATGATAGAAGAGTGATCCCCACTCTTACATGTGGATGCAAAGCCAGACCTTGTTGGAAGGACACAATTCAAGAGTGAGAGCAGTGGATATAAGTTATCTGAGAGAAGCATGTGGAGCTACATGGAGAGACAGACTGACAAATGAGGAAGTGAAAGAGCATTGTGGTGTGGCAGTGGATGTGACAGAAAGCATTAGGAGAAATACGATGAGGAGGTTTGGCGATGTAGGGAGGGTGGAGAGTGACGGACTAACATGGAGAGTGACGGACTAACAAGGAGAGTGTATGTGAGTGAGGTGGAGGGCAGGACAGGGTAGAAGAGACTGATGATGGGATGGAGTGATGTTGTGGAGAGGTATATGAGAGAGGAGAGTAAGTTGGGGGGAGGGCAGTGCAACACTCAATCAGTAGACAAAATGTAAGAACATAACATTTTAACTTTCAGAACTAAGCCAGCTCTTGGCAATTAAAGATATATGAAACACAGAGCATGTAAACTTCTGGTCATTACCCAAATATTAAAACACAGCATCTGTAATTGCATGTACAGTATGTAAAATCTTGGCCGGCCTGCCATTATCCATAATAAGAAAAAAATATACTTGTAAGTAGGTAAATTTTTCATCATTAACCACCTCCAAGCCAGACCAGCCTAAAGAGTTAATGCAGAGTGGTAAAAATACACTTCTTTTTATAATCCCTGATGGATTTATCTCACAAGTAGTCCTGGACTGTCCCTTATATATCATAATTAATACCACATTCTATGAAATAAAGCATGAATGAGGTTTACTGTATGTCAACCACATACATAGTAAAGCGTACTGCAGTGGCTCATTTTACACACACACTAAAGCTGTCATGCTCCTCTAGAATTCAAGACAGTCTACAGTCAAGTATATCTTATTCACTTTGAAAAGCTTAGCATTGAGGATTTTCTGGGTGAAGTGAGCAATGTATTTTTGTCACAGTGTCTTCTGCCATGGTAAATATTTGCTCTGAAGTGAGTGTCTTCTGCCATGCTAAATAATCACTCTGAAGTTACATTTGAATCTGGGCATCATTTACACACATAAACACTGGTAGCTACACCCACTGCAAATTGACTTAGGCCCTACACACAGAATTGCTATGGGAGAGTTGTCTGTCTTTGGTTTGTGTTTCCACCTCTACCAAGTGAATTTTGGGGGAAAGAAGTAACTGGGAACTCCTCTGGTGTTGGCGGGAGGTGGTGAAACACTCAGCACAGTGCTTGCCCAGAAGCAAGAGTGGGAGTGTATGTTCCCGTCGCTCCGAGCTTGCACCTCCCTATTTTTTCATATACATTATTGTTTGCCCTGTTATTTTCCTAGAGTCGAGTTGTCATGCCTGGAAAGTATTGCTCAAGGGATGAAAGGGTCCGTATCATTGCATGGAGGCAAGATAATGTCCCTATCAACACGATTTGTGAATGTACTGGACGCGCAAAGTCAACCGTCATGAAGATTCTTGCTGCAACATGTGGCATGCCACCTGATATCGTACAAGAGGACAAGCATGGCGGTGGAAAGAAGAGGACGACTTCCAGAGGTACAGATATGCTTCTAAAGGGGGAAGTAATCAAGAATCCTCGACTGACAGCAGCAGAATTGAAGAGAATGCATCCCCAACAGTTACAAGACGTATTAATTCAAACTATCCAACACCACTTGCAGAAGGAGCTGGGTTTGCCAAGCCACACCGCGACCAAGAAACCGCTTCTCACTGACCACATGAAGAAGCAGCGCATTCAGTTTGCCAAGAAGTATGCACGCTGGACATCGGATGAGTGGAGAAAAGTTATGTTTTCCGATGAAAGCACATTTCAAGTGTTCCAGATGCACTCTGCCAAGGTTCATCGCCCTGCCCCCCATAGCCGATATGACCCTGCTGACAAAGTGCCGACTGTTAAGCACCCACAATCAATAATGGTACGGGGTGTTTCTCAAGTGAAATGGGAAGGGGAGGCCTCTACTTTCTTCCTAAGACCTTGATGATGAATGGTGGCCGGTACATTCAAGTTCTGAAAGATCATTTGTTACACTTTTTTGCTATTCATGGGTGCGGTTTTTCATGCACGAATCAGCTCCATGTCACAAGTCAAGAAAGGTGACAAAATGGCTTCAGGATAATTGGATTGAGGTCCTTGACTGGCCTGGCAACAGTCCAGATCTAAATCTGATTGAAAACTGCTGGGCAAAGATGAAGAAAATCATGGGAGAGAAGAAGACAGCCAATCTGGACAACCTCAAGACTGAACTGACAAATGTTTGGTGCAAAGAAATGTCCTTAGATTATTTTAGAGATCTAAGTGATTCCATGCCAAAATGCATCCAAAAGGTCCTGAAAAACAAGGGAAATATGATTTAATATTAATGAATGGCATTTCATGAACAAACACTGTGATATACTATGATCTCTGTGTTTTGAATACCTTGTGGCGGGAGGTCTTATGTCAATTTGCAGTAGCTGTAACACAGGATTGCCCAAAAATACACATCATCTTCAGAGGTTCACACTCACTTTGAATTACCATCTTACTTTACAGTATACATGGTGTTTTTCTGTCAATAAAGACTGTTTCTCTGTAAAAGCTGAGATTAAAAGATGTTGTTAAATGTCATCCATCATCTCATCTCAGTTACTGTCCCTTTATTACCCCCATCTCCTGTCTTTTTTCTTATTATATGCAGTAAATCATGTCCATATTTTGACCACAGTGACAAAAGTGACTGTAAATATTATGATTAAATTAAGAATCGTTTTTGTTTCGTTTTTGAAAACTCAAACATGCTTGCATGTGTCGGCCTTCGTCATCTAATGGTGACTCTCCATGCTGCTCAATCTCTGTCATCCTCCCTGTTCAGTCCCTTAACCCTGAGTTCACACTTAATGACCTCATCCCAGGCTTTTTTTGGTCTACCCCTCGCAACCCCTCCCCTAATATTAACACTTCTCACTTTCTGCACCCAGTTATCATCCCCTATCCTCTCCACATGCCCAAACCACCTCAATCTACCTCTCCTCAACACAACACCAATACATTCTAGTCCTATCCCACCTCAACTCTTCCACTGTAAACCTACCCCCCCTAGACCTTGAACTCAGGGATGCACTGCATATCCACCTGATCATTGTCATTTTTGTATGTTTGAGCCTGTGAATATCCTCTTCCTCTACTGCCCAGGCCCCACTACCATACAGCATTACACTCTTAACACATGCTGCATACAGAGATCTCTTAGCATGTAGGGAGAGCCCTCTCAATGTCAGGAGAGGCAACAGCTCCCTGATCTTCTTCCAGTCACTCCTCACCCTAGCCACAGAGCTAGCTCCAGCCCCACCTCCTGCACACAACATGTCCCCCAAATAACAAAACTCTTCCACACACTCAAAGACTCACCAGCAAGTTCAATCCTCTCACACCTAACAATCTCCAACTGTTCTTCCCGACACACCGCACACATAAAATCAGCATTATCTTGCAGTCTCCCTGTAATACCACTACATCTCTTATGCACCCACTTATCACAAACACTGCAAAAAATGGAATTATTTCCCATGCCCTTGTGGCTACTGCACATGGCCACTCTCCCTCTTCTCCAACATTACTGTCACCAACCCTAGATATCATCACTTTTGTTTTATCTGCATTTACTCTTAAGCCCTCGTACCCCATGCCATCTCTCCATTCCTAAATCTTTCCTCCACCTCCCTTTCATTCTCTGGAATCAACACCAAATCATCAGCATACAACATCTCCCATGGGAGTCCATTTCTAAAGTCACATGAGAGGGCTTCAAGTACCATGATACAGAACAAGGGACTCAAAACTGACCCCTGATGCACACCAACATTTACGGGAAAGCCATCACTTAAATCTCCATTCACTCTTACCTGGGTGCAAGCACCCACATACACAGTCATAACCATCCTAACCAGCCACTCCTCGATCCCAAGTTTTCTCATTTCCCACTTCACCACCTCTCTAGGAACTCTGTCAAAAGCCTTCTCCAAATCAACAAAAACAAAGTACAGTTCTCTTTTCTCTCCTACATATTTTCCTGACGTTGTCAAACAATGAATATGGCATCAATGATCCCCCTGCCTGACATAAACCCAAACTGCATCTCATTAATATTCACTCTTTCTCTAATCATACCTTCTAGAACTCTCTCCATTACTTTCATTATCTGATCTAAAGCTTTATACTTCTATAATTTCCTCCTTCCTGGGCATCACCCTTCCCCTTGTACACATTTACAATTACACTCTTCAGCTAATCATATGGGACAATACAATCATAGTATCCATCCATCCAACATCCAATCCTACATTGCCCCATGAGGCGCATAGAGCCCAGGGCTAGGCAAGTTAGTCCTGACATTTAAGATAAGAGTGACCAGCCTCACTCGTGCCTGAGTGACATTATGTGAGCAATAAACCCTAACCACCCCTTGGGTATAAGCCTTCACCGGCTCAATCCGACTGGAGCACCGTAATTACCCACTAAACTGGGTTACCACCCAGCAAAATAAATAAATGGTTTCCTGGTGTACAGGAAACCATTTGGCTATTACTCAGTGTAGAGTCACCCACAGGCAGAAGGAAGACGAAAGAATGAAGGAAAGAAAGACAGAAGAGGGAGTGTAAAGTCACGTGTAGGCAGAAGTATGAGGAAAAAATGAATTAGAGAAAGACGAAACAGGAAGGAAGGAATGAAGGAAGGAGGAGAGAAAAAGGCAGACACCTGAGAGCAGTGCTACATTGAGTGAGTGGATCATGAGTACCTCTACCTACCACAAACACACTCATATATAATCATATTTATCACGTCAGTGACTAACCTCACTCCTATATCTCCTGAGGCCTTAAACATTTTAGCAGACAACCCAGACACACCTGCTCCCTTCCCCACCTACATCCTGCCCACTGCCTCACTAACAGTAGCACCATCAATCAAAGGCCAAGGGCAAAACACTGGATCTGCTGGCTCCAAACCTCCCCTGTCCCAGTCAAACTGCTCATTCAGCAACTGGCTATAATGCTCTCTCCATGCGTCTTTAACCCGTGGATTGCGCAATTACCTTTTTTTATCTTACCCTGTGGTGCACAAAAAACGAAGGAAAAAAGTTATTATTTTTTTTTTTAGTTTTTGTTTATTATAAACTTGAAGATAACCATCCAGGTCATCATCTGGTGAAAAGAAATAAATCTCTCTCTTTCTCTCTCCGTCTTTGCATAGGGCCATGCATAGGTTTACGTATGGGAGTAGTGAAAAAATAGAAAAAATAAATATTTTTTTTTGTTTTTGTTTATTATAAACTTGAAGATAAACATCCAGGGCATCATCTGGTGAAAAGAAAAAAATCTCTCTCTCTCCGTCTTTGCATAGTGCCATGCGTAAGTCTGCGTAGGGGTTGAGTTGTTTACCGTGATGCACGGCCAGCACAGCCTGAGCTGTGGCTTGCAATCCACAGGTTAATATCCCCACTGTTAACTAACGACTGCAGGCAGTTTGCCTGCATATGTACATGGGTTACATACATGAACCCACGTGACAGCATGTGTACATCATTTACATGCATAAACCCGCATGGTCACCACATTTACACACTGCCAGTACACAGGATACCTTATTCTCAACTCACTGATTTCAGCATTCATTTTTTTTTTACTATTTCTCACTCACTCACTTATTATTCTGAACCTTTCATGGTATTCAGTAAGACTCTTCTATATTATGCTGCAAAACGATGTCAAGCTAATAAGTTTTACACAGAGAGTCAGGCTAAACAATGAAAAAAATCTTCAATATAAGGCACTTAAAAAGTTCTTCTGACTGTATCCTATATCCCGATATGGACAATAAAAACCAGTATTGGTTTGGCATTGGAAAATGAAATGCAAATACAGTAATCCCTCAATTATCCGACGTCACAGAGCCAAAGGCATGTTCGAATAGTGCATCCATCCGGATAATGGACTTCTCTCCTCGCCCCCCTTTGTACGTAACCTAATTTTGAAAGCCATATAAAAGGCCACTACAGTACACTGCACAACACACAACATGCTCACCCATCTTATTCCTGGATTACGCTCTCGTTCTCTCTCTCTCTCTCGGAAAGGAAGGGGAAGGGAGGGAGGGAATGGAGGAGAGAGAGAGGGACCAATTCTCTCTCTCTCTGTCTCCACACTGGGCGGTTCCTCTTTCATTTTTAATTCATATTTTCGTCTTTGTCATAACCTTCATCTTCAACTTCCCTTTCATTTTTACCTTCCCTTTCATATTCACTTTGACATTCACATTCACTTTCATATTCACATCCATGCTCACTTTCACTTCCACACTCACCATCACATTACTGTACACACTCACTCTCACTAACACTTTCATTTTCAATTTCAATTTCACCTTTCTCACTTTCATTTTCACCTTTACTATTACATTCACTCACCTTCACCTTTGCTTAACCTTCTTTTACTTTCACATTCCCCTTCACCTTCACCATCACTGTCACCTTCACTTTCACTTTCAGCTTCATTTTCACCTCTCTCTCTCTCTCACTCTCTCTCTCTCTCTCTCTCTCTCTCTCTCTACACACACACACACACACACACACACATGAAACAGACTTATATGTATACATACACAATCTTTCCCTCTCATAATACGCACATACATACTGTACATACACGCACACATGTACACATACTGGGAACAGCCGAGGGGGGTCTCTAGCGGATGCTGAGTGAACTACCACCAAGCCAAACAACCGGGCTATTCCTGCACGGGCGGGTGAAAATGTTCGCGCGGCTCATAATTTCTCGGATGCAAGCATTCTGTCAGGATAAAATGGAAAAATATTTTTATTATAGTTTAACACAGCTAGATCACAGCATCCAGGTAATGGATCATATAGATAATGGACGTCTGGATAATTGAGGGATTACTGCATTGGTGATATACAGGTTCAGTGAATTGTATCAGTTACAGCAGTATTGTAAAAGAATTTCATGATGATACTGATGTAGTTTAAAACTGTCTTTATAAAAACAATCTTTGCAAATACAGTGTACAGTTTTATGTTGGTTCAGGAAAAATGGGTTGAATATGTCATGAATGTAATGAGAGTCAGTGAAAGGATAACAGCAGTGAAAATTTTGTTCAGTGGGATAATATTTGCATTTATATAGCCATATTATCCACAGGCAGGCTTGGATGAGGTAAAAGAGGATAGATTCTGGGATGACTTAATATGTGTTATAAGTGATATGGGGGATGATGAGATTATAGTTTTGGGAGGGAACTTAAATGGTCTTGTAGGTGAAGCAGCTCAAGGATTTGATGGGGATGAGCATATGGTGCATGAAATGAGGAAGGGCAAAGGATACTCAAGTTTGGGGAAGCAATGAACATGATTGTGTGTAACACGTTCTAAGAAATGACAGAGCAGTATGATTACATACAAGTCTGGGGGAAAGAGCAGCCAGACCGACTATTTCCTGGTCAGGAGGGCTGATAGGAGGTTAGTGAGGAATGTTAAAGTTATAAGGAATGAGGAGTGTGTCCAGCAACACAAGTTATTAATAAGTGACATGGTGCTTCAGGAGTGGGTGATGATAAAGAGGACCTATGCACCTAGGAGGAAAATGTGGAAGTTGAAAAACTATGCAGTAGGGAATGCCTTCTATAATGAGATAAAAAGAGTGATGGCTTAACAGGGAGATGTTGACAGAAGTGTTAATGAATGGTACAGAGCCCTCAAGAACATCTTCTCAAGAGATACTGATTCAGTGTGTGGATGAAGAAAGGGATCCCCAAGACATAAAATTACTTGGTGGTAGGATGAGGATGTAGAAGCTGTAGTTAGGGAGAAATGAAGGTTTTTCTGGGAAGGGAAAAAGGGTGGTAACAAAGAGGAATACTTGGCTGCCAAGTGCAGGGCAAGAAAAGAGGTTTACAGGGCAAAGTCTCAGAGACTTTTACTTGATAGTACTGTGGGAAGAAAGAATATGATATTGAAGGTGGCAAATCAGATGAAGAGGGAGAATAGGGATATCATAGGTGAGTGGTGTGTAAAGAATGATGAAGGAAAGGTAGTGGTGAACAGTGGTGAAATTAAAGACACATGGAGAGAGCATTACAACTCGTTGTTGAATGAAGGGTTTGACTGGAATAGGGATGGTTTGGAGCCAGCAGATCCAGTATCTGGCCCTTGACCTTTAACCTGCCATATCCCGGAGACGTGAATTCACGTCCTCACATGATGTGCACTCATATCCCGGAGACGTGAATTCACGTCCTCACATGATGTGCACTCATATCCCAGAGACGTAAATTAATGCGGCAACATTGCAAGGATGTTGCAAGGTCCCTAATTTGCACAATTTTCAATTTTCGCAAGTGATTTTTGGCACGTATACACACGACACCTTCCTCTACAAGATGCCAGGCAGGGACAATGCCTTACCCAGCATGACCTCCTCCCCCCACCCTGCATGACCTTTTCTCAGCAATTCACCTGTTATCAGTGACCAGGCCAGTAAAGCCATGTCATGCCACGGTATGAAGTTCAGGGCCAGAGTGATTCCCCAATCGATGACAATGTGGAGGACAAACATTAGAGGAAGAAACAGTCAGAAATGATGATCAGGTAATGTGGCAAAAAAAGGTCAGGAATGGTGATGAGTTAGTGAGTGAAACAATGCTTATAATGCCTATATTACCATTTGAAAACCAATATACTCTCGTACTACATATAAATTCGTACCAAATAAATAAATAAATACCGTTTATGAGTGGTGTAGAATAGTTATCCTCCCACTGAACTCGTTTTCTTTGCAGCCAGCCTGATAGAAAACCCTGTAAGGTAAGGACGTACTCCTACCTGGATCGAGTATTTTAAACCTCAGGTGAGCGATTTCTCTATGAATTTTCGATGTTTCTCACCAAAAGCGGATGTTTGAGCAAAAAAAAAAAAAAAAAAGGTCCAAAAAAGTCGGGACTGGGGCGTACCACTGCCCAGAAAACGTCGGGATGGGGCGGGTTAATTGCCACTGCTACTGTGAGCAGGGCAATAGGCAGGTAGTAGGTGGGGAAAGCAGCAAGTGTGTATGGGTTGACTGCTGAAATGTTGAAAGCTATAGGAGATATAGGAGTGGGGTTAGTCACTGACTTGATAAATACAATTATATATGAGTGTGCTGTCCCAGATGATTGGCTGAAGAGTGTAACTGTAAATGTGTACTAGGGGAAGGATGATGCCCTGGAAAGAGTAAATTATAGAGGCATAAACCTTTTGGACCAGATAATGAAGGTAATGGAGAGAGTTCTAGAAGGTATGTTTAGAGAAAGAGTGAATATTGATGACAAGCAGTTTGGGTTTATGCCAGGCAAAATGACCACTGATGCCATATTCATTGTTCGGCAGCTTCAGGAGAAATATATAGGAAAGAAAAGGGAACTACTTTGTTTTTGCTGATTTGGAGACCTTTGACAGAGCCCCTAGAGAGGTGGTGAAGTGGGCAATGAGAAACCTTGGGATCTAGGAGTGGCTGGTCAAGGTTGTTATGGCCATGTATTTGGATGCATGCACTCAGGTAAGAGTGAATGGAAATTTGTGTGATGAGTTTTCCGTGAACGTTAGCGTGCATCAAGGGCCAGTCTTGAGACCTGAAGCCCTCTCATGTGACTTCAGAAATGGACTCCCCACAGGAGATGTTGTATGCTGATGATCTGGTGTTCATTACAGAGAATGAAAGAGAGGTGGAGGAAAGATTTAGGGAGTGAAGAGATGGTATGGGGCAAAAGGGCTTAAGAGTAAATGCAGATAAAACAAAAGTGATGTTATCTAGGGATGGCAGTACTGTCAAAGAAAAATGAGAGTGGCCATGTGCGATTTGCCACAAGGACGTGGGAAGTAATTCCATTTTGTGCAGTGTTTGTGATAAGTGGGTCCATAAGAGATGTAGTGGTATCAAAGGTAGATTGCACGATAAATGTTGAATTCATGTGTGCTGTGTGTTGGAGAGAGCATGTGGAGATTGTCACGCATGAAAGGATTGAACCTGCTGGTGAATCTCTTGAGTTTGTGGAAGAGTTTTGTCATTTGGAAGACATGTTATATGGTGGAGGTAGGACTGGAGCTAGCCCTGTGGCTAGGGTGAGGAGTGGTTGGCAGAAATTCAGGAAGCTGTTGAGAGGGAGAGCCCTCTCAATGTCAAGAGGACATTGAGAGGGCTCTCCCCACATGCTTGGGGATCTTTGTATACAGCATGTGTTAGGAGTGTTATGCTATATGGCAGTGAGACCTGGGCAGTAAAGGAAGATATTCACAGGCTTAAATGTACAAAAATGACAATGATTAGGTGGATGTGCAGTGCGTCCCTGAGTGCGGGGCCTGGGGGGGCAAGGTTTACGATGGAAGAGTTGTGAGGTAGGATGGGACTGAGTGTATTGGTGTTGTGATAAGGAGAGGTAAACTGAGATGGTTTCGACATGTGGAAAGGATGAGGGATGATAATTGGGTGCATAAAGTGAGAAGTGTTAACGTCAGGGGTAGGGTTGTGAAAGGCAGACTGAAAAAGACCTGGGAAGAGGTCGCTGAGTGTGACCTCAGAGATAAGGGACTGAATAGGGAAGCTGCCAGCAATCGAGCAACATGGAGAGCCACCATTTGGTGACCAAGGCCGACACATGCAAACATGTTGGTGCCTTAAAAAATGAAATGAAATGAAATCCAGGTGCATTTGCCACAAGTGTAAAAAAGTGTATCATAGAAATGAACAAACCAAATTTCATTTCCCCTACAGGGATAAAGGTCCTTTCCATAGGATAATACACTACTGTATACTCTCCTTGCTAAAATGCTTTACTTACATTAAGAATTTGGTAGTTGTAGTTGCATGGACTGGTTGGGATTATGATGACAATTGTGAAAATAACTCCAATAGTCCTCATCCAGTTGTCCACAGACAGGTACTCCCTTCTTAGCTAATGGGTAAAAAAAAAAAAAATTATCTGGTGTGATATACTGTATCTATATATATACCTATACAGTATATCTATCTAATCTCTCTCTCTCTCTCTATTGTGATATATTGAATCTATATATCCCTATATATCTATCTAATCTCTCTCTCACTCTCTCTCTCACTGCATATATATATATATATATATACTTATATACAGGTATACCTCAAGTTAACAATGCAGTTGGTTAAGTAAAAACCCATTGTTAGGTGGGGTATCGTATCTGGTGGTAGATTTAACATGTAAAGCACAGGGATGCATTTTCCCCCAACCAAGTCCTAAACATACCCAAATGAGTCTAAAAATAAGTTTAAAGGCAATCTAAATGGCCTAGCAGCTGCAAAAAAAAAGCTAACCTAAGCCTAACACCTGTAATTAACTTACAAAAACCAAGAAATAAAATCTCAAAATCATCAAATATAAATCTGGAAAAAATCAAACAGTAAACATACCTCAAAATGACAATGTTCATCCCACCTATGACTAAATCACATTATATCTAAGTCTAAAAACAGTTTATAAATCAACCTAAACATATAATTTTAGTCTAAAATGTCAACAAAATCGGTTTTAAAAAATCAAAACCCATTGTTCAACCAGGGTTTGGCCATTGTTACACAGGGTATGGTGGCATTTCTACCCCCATTAGCATCTAGACGTATCATATATTGAGGTATACCTGTATATATATATCCATCCATCCATCCAATCCTATGTTGCCCCATGAGGAGTGTAAGAGCCTTGGGCTAGGCAAGTTGGTCCTTACATTTAAGATGAGAGTGACCAGCCTCACTCGTCCCTGAGTGGTGTTACATGAGCAAAAAACCTCAACCACTCCTTGGATATAAACCTGCACCAGCTCAATCCAATTGGAACCCCTTAATCACTCACTAAACCACCAGACGCCATAATTTGGTTATATGGTTACCATGCAGCATAGTAAATGGATTCCTGGTGTACGGGTAACGATTTGGCTTGTCACTCAGTGCAGAGTCACCCATTGGCAGATATATATATTGTACTGTATGTATATATATATATATATATATATATATATATATATATATATATATATATATATATATATATATATCCATCCATCATCCAATCCTACATTGCCCCATGAGGCATAGGGGCCCGGGGCTAAGTAGTTGGTCCCAACATTTAAGATGAGAGTGACCAGCCTCACTCATCCCTGAGTGGCATTACATGACAATCAACCTTAACCACCCCTTGGATATAAACCTTCACCGGCTCAATCCAACTGGAGCACAATAATTACTAAACCACCAGGCGCCAAAATTTGGTTATGTGATTACCACCCAGCAAAGTAAATGGTTTCCTGGTGTACAGGAAACCATTTGGCTTGTCACTCAGTGCAGAGTCACCCACAGGCAGAGGGAGGAGGAAAGAATGAAGAAAAGAAAGACAGAAGAGGAAGTGTAAAGCTACCCATAGGCAGGACAAGAAAAGAATGAAGTAAAGGAAGACGGAAGAAGATGGAAGGAATGGAGAGAGGAGAGGAAAGGGCAGACACCTGACAGCAGCATTACATTGAATGAGTGGATGGTGAGCGCCCCCACCTATATATATATAGGTAAGCCCTTAATTCACGCGAGGGTTAGGTTCCCAGACCCTTCGCGTATGTGGTAAATTCGCGTATATGTTCTGCCCTTGTGTGCACATAATTACGCATATCTATACGTATATTACATCTGAATAATACTGTTTATGCACTACATACACCTTATAAACTAGCATTAAGTATTAAAAACAACAAAAATTTAACAAATTTAAAACTGAAACCTGACAAGCACAGGCGTAGGTGGAGACACTTCAGCAGTCTGGTGCACTAGCCCTCACTGCCTCCCCTATGCGTTCGTTCGTTCGTTGAAAGATTCCCTGCACATATAGTGCAGGCCGGGCCATACATTAGCCCGGTCAGTGTTGTATGGGCTGATTAAAAAAGAGTAAGTGGGGAGAACAGGACCTGGGGAATGCCCAGCACACACGTCCTGTCTCCTGACTGGCTTTCTGGTGTGTGTGTCCCCTATGCTACATTCTGCCTCCTTTATTGTATGAACAGTTGACTCATTCACCCCAAACATGCGGTTACAAGACAATTCACAGGCGTAGGTGGAAACACTTGAGCAGTCCGGTGCGCTAGCCCTCACTGTCTCCCATATGCTACGTTCTCCTTCTTTATTGTATGAACAGTTGACTCACCCCAAACATACGGTTCTGAGACAATTCACCATCAAGGCAATTCACCGTCAAAACATGAACAATTCCCTGTCATTCTATTAATATACTTATTATTAATACTTTAATAACTAATTTTCAGGGGAATTTAATAAATCATATAAGTGAAAAACTAGTGTACTGTACTTGCTAAATAAACTGGTATGTAAATAAATGACGGGGAATCGTCCTGACATTCCTCCCTGAAGTTTGTCCAACACTTTAACTTTCTCTGTCAGCAACATCACTTTACAAGTCAGTTTTGGTGTGTTACCACATGCATCACTAGCACTACGCTTATGCCCCATGTTGACAGACAAGGCAAGCAATAATTGGAAGGCAGAAAAATAAGCCACAAATAATGATTTACCAAATCATGCATGGTTCGACCGTCGGATTCAAACTGACTGTGTGTGGTGCGTGGTAGACCGATCTCCCAGGCTCCCACACACACATACACACATACATATATGTGTGCACACGGGCAGCAGGTAGGCATTTTTTATATTTTATTTATTTCTTTTGTATATTGAAATTACTTATTTGAATACTATAATTTTGTTTTAATTATTGTACGAAAAATTCGTGGATAACCGAAATCGCGTGAAAAAAGTTCGCGTGAATTAAGGAATAACCTGTATATATATATATACAGTGGAAATTAGTTATTTGAGAGGAGCTTGTGGAGTCACATGGAGAGACAGACAAATGATGATGTGAAGGAGTTCACCGGGTTGGTCAGGATCACTTGATGGTCGTGATTGTCAGCTTTTACCCTCCCGGAAGGGAGCTGAGAGCTCATATAGTCCGATCTAAGGGCAAGGCTGTGACCTTCACACACGCACACACCTGTCCCCTTGCTCAAGGGGGACAGTAACCTCCCACTTCGTCAGTGAAACTTTTCACAACCTGAGCAAGGCGCGAACTCCCATCCACCAGTTGGCAAGCAGGAACGTTACCACTGCACCAGCGAGCGGTGTTGTGGTGTGGATGTGATAGAATGCGTTAGGAGAAACAAACTGAGGTGGTTTGGCCATGTGGAGAGGATGGAGAGTGAGAGACTGACGAGGAGAGAGTATGTGAGTGAGGTGGAGGGGGAGAGAGGGAGGGGAAGGCCAAGGATGAGATGGAGGGATGGAGTGGAGAGGTATATGAGAGAGGGGTGTGTGGATCGGGAGCAGGGCAGTGAAATGGCGGGGGACAGGGTGACGTGGAGGCAATTTGTTTGTGGCCACCCCATATAAAGGTTTAAGGCGTCTGGCAATAAATAGATAGATAGATATATTCAGTAATCCCCTTAATATCCGGACCCCAAATAACCGGACACCCCACTACCTGGACATTTTGGGCCTGGGCCTTCAGAACCCAAAAATGGCCAAAAAAATAAATAAATAAAAAAAATCTGAATTTTTTTCCACCTGTAATTTGAACTTTGGGTCTGGTTAGTACTTGGATGGGTGACTGCCTGGGAACACCAGATGCTGTTGGCATCCCTACGTGTCAAGTGGGGTTGGTGGAGGATTAGTGCCCCTCCCTGTAAAACAATTAACTCTAAGCCCTTGGCCACCCTGTTTGGGGTACATGGCATCTGGCAATGAATGAATGAATGAATTTGAACTTGGCATGTGGTGCTGATCAGCTGTGTTTATGCACGGCCCCTTCACCCCTTCCTTCCTCCCCCCTCCCCAGTTACTGCCTAACTACCATCGTGACTAGCCGCTCATTGTAATGGATGCCGCATGTACCCATTTTGGTGAATAAACTGCAATACCTCGCCACTAGACTACATGGGAATTTACAGTGTTGTGCCGTGTTAAGAAATTAGAATTTAGAACGCAAAGCATTAAGTGCGAAGTGCAAACTGGTGGTTGAAACTAGCAGTTGAAACTAGCGTGGCACAATAAGAACAGAATGCAATGTTAAACAATTATAACTCATAGTACAAAGGATTAAGTGCAGCACAACACTAGATTACTGTATGTGCTTCAAGAGCATTTGCACCACTGCCAGAGCCTTTGAACAGGAGGGTTAGTCTTCATGACGGCCACAGACGTGCTGTAAGTTCCTTGTACACTGCTAAATATTTTCCATACTCACTTCTAATTCCTCATTCTCTGGTTCCTTTTCATTTATATCATGCTTTCTGTCCCTTATTTGTGTGATTGGGGGTCTTTAATAGGTGCTATGCATATCTGGTAGGGAGTTATTTAGGTGGCTTTCAAAGTTAAGCTGGGTTAGGGTCCATGAGTATCTGTCCAGCAGGCTGGGTCCCAGTATCTGGACAAACCCACTTTCCAGACATGCTTTTGGCTCTATTAAATCGGATATTGGAGTGATTACCGTATATATATATATACAGTAATCACTCTAATATCCGGACGCCCAATAACCGAACATCCCCACTAACCGAACCTTATCGTCCTGGGATCAAACATTCCCAAAATGGTCCGAAAATCCAAAAAAATTGGAAAAAAAATCGATTTTTTGCCGTCCGTAATTTGAACTTGCCGCGCGCCGCGTGAGAGCATTGTTTTGGTTCGTCATTCCTCCGACGTCCGATAGAGCTGCATCCTCCCCACTTCCCGCCTGTCTCTCACCGCGACAAGACCTACGCTCTTCGTCATGGCTGCCCACGTGCTCGCTTTTGTGGTGGTGCCGTACTTGCTGCAAGGCCTCCTGCTGCTCTCTGCCCTACTCTTAGTGTGTGTGATGATGGCCCCGCCTCCTGAGAAAAGGAAGAGAGTGGTGTTGACTCTGGAGAAGAAACGGGAGATATTGGAGAAGGTTGATGCGGGTTGGTCTTCCTCTCGCATTCTCCGCGAGTTCAACCTGGCCCGGTCGACTTTGTTTGATATCAAGCGTTCCCGAGACAAGCTCATGCAGTACACGGCTGACTTCTCGTCGAGAAGCAAACGCAACGTGGAGAGGAAGGTTATGTTTACTCCCAAGTATGCAGAGATCGACCGCTCCACGTTGATTTGGTATCGACAGCAACGTGCAGCTGGTGTGATGGTACGTGGAACGGAGCTGAAGGCTGCTGCTGAGAAGTTTGCAAGGCTTCACGACGCCCTAGACTTCAAGGCATCCGAGGGTTGGCTCTTCGCGTTCAAGTTGCGACATGGCCTTACTAACCGTAAAGCACATGGCGAAGCATTGGACGCTAACGAGGATGGAGTGGACGAGTTTCGGCACAAGGTGAAAGGCTTGATCGACAGGGAGGGCCTCACTCGGTCAAGTCTATAACGCTGACGAAACTGGCCTATTCTATCGCTCGGGTGCCAACGAACACTCTCGCCGATGAGACGGAGAAGCGTGTACCTGGCCGCAAGCTTTCTAAGGAACGGATATCTGCTTTGTGTTGTGCCAATGCTAACGTGCATGCACCGGCTTAAGCCCGTTGTTGTTGGCCGTGCAAAGCAGCCTCGGTGCCTTCGGGGTGATGGATGTCCTTCCTGTCGTATGGTCCCATTCTTTGAAAGCATGGTTCACAGCTGTGATTTTCAAAGACTGGTTTCACCATCACTTCGTCAAGGAGGTCATACATTACCAGACGAAGACACTGGGAATTCCTCGCGACCAGGTAAAGGCTCTCCTTCTCCTCGACAATGCACCTGCCCACCCGTGCGACAAGGACTTGGTTGCTGAGAATGGCCGTATTAGGTGCATGTTTCTGCCACCTAATACGACTGCTCTCATTCAACCAATGGACCAAGGAGTGATCGTGGCAACAAAGCGCCTGTACCGTCGGAAGTTCCTAGACGAGGTGATGGTGGTTCTCGAGGACGAGGACGAGCGCAGGGAAGGACGTGACACTCGAGGCAAGCGGACTTTGGAAAACCTTTCGCGCTACAACATCAAGTCTGCGCTGTACAACTGGGCTAGTGCATGGAAGGAAGTCCCTGTGAAAACTCTTGAAAATGGTTGGTCTCGTCTGCCTTCTCGGAACAGATGTGGAGTACGATTTCCTAGGGTTTGACGTGGATGACTTCCATGCACGGCTGGCGTACGCACGGCGACGATGTTGATGTGGACGATGTTCGTGAGTGGTTGGACGACGACGAGGGCGATCCTGGGTATCAGACGTTGTCTGATATCGAGATCGCGTCTTCG